>NW_014569603.1:447725-478261 GCF_001313835.1 Polistes canadensis
TTTCGGTTAAATGCATAGATTCTAAGATATGGCTTTTTTACCTTTTTTTACCCTTTTTCTCAAAGATCTCCTGATCCAATTGCAAAAAAATTAGCACCATTCGATTCAGCGTCGTCGAATTACCATTATATCAAGTTTCTGGCCGGGTGCTCAAAAATTCGGCACTTTGCCTCTTATTGACTGGACTATTTTTAAATATCCGTGGGACGATCGTTCTTCGCATAATCGGATGATTATTTTTGACAATCATTAGAGAATAAATATTTGGTATTTATATTATTCCCGTTCCAATCTTCTTCTTTTTTATTACAAAAATAAATATTTTTATTCATAATTACAATTGAATTTTGTATTGGCTATATCGTAAAATCAATTAATTATTTATTTTTGGTCTTTTTTTATATGTGCAAACGAAGTGTGAATTCTAATTTTTCATTGTTAAATGATTAAAAACTCGTTGGTTTTAATTGCAAATTTAAAATTCTTTCATTCTCGTAAATACAAGAAAAAGAATGAAAGAGAGAAAGAAAGAAAAACTAACGAACCTGACGTCAGAGAATATAAATCGTGTCTTGAAGCATGTAGTAGGGAATGTTTACGAAATTAATAGGACAACCTTGATAATTACATCGAATTCCTTGGTTCCTCTTGCGAGGGTCGTTAGAGAACACGCGTCCTCGTCCTCGTCCTCGTCCTCGTCGTCGTTGTCGTCGTCGTTGTCGTTGTCGTTGTCGTTGTCGCAATCGTCGTCATTCTCTATCGTATTCTCTACTATTCGTACTCGGTATTTGTATTCGAGCACATAGTCGGTAGTGTGACCGGCGAACTGTCGCGAATATTAATTAAAATTCGTGCGAGTACTCGAGCCCTAATGAAGAGATCTCCCTCCTTTAATCACCAGGAGCGAGAAGAGCCACACGTAACTATGGTCGCTTATGTGCGAGTTTATATATTATAGTATTGCACAACACAACGAGATGACAACTGTGACGTCATCGTCCCATACATTTTTTATCTCCTTTTTCTTCTTTTCCTTTTCGTTTTCATTTTTTTTTTTTTTAAACACTTGTTTCTCTTCAAACACACAGCGAAGACACACTTGTGTTATTCCAGATCTTGATTTTGATTATCTCATTTGTACGATTTATATTAAAAATACGCGTAGATTTTATTTCTTCATTAATAAAAAACCACTTCTGAAACATTTTACTTTTTCTTTCTAACTCTCTCTCTCTCTCTCTCTCTCTCTCTCTCTCTCTCTCTCTCTCTCTCTCGCTCTTTCTTCTTAGATACTTGAAACAAAAAATGGGGGAAAATGATGGAGAGAAAAAAGAGATTTTCAATCAAGAGTCAAGTTCTTAGAAATATCATTTATTTTTTTTCTCCCCGTTTGTATTATTATCAGGGTGAACCACGTACTTGATTTTCTTTCTTTTCTTGCCTTCTTTCAGATTTTTGACTCGGTGAGAATTGAAGAGCTCGTAAAAGAGAAAATAATTAAAATAATTTCAAACTCTCTCTCTTTCTCTCTCTTTCATGTGTGTATGTGTGCAACCGTTTCATCGGAAATCATCGAAGAGTCGTTCGTTCCTCTTTCGAGATCGGTACAATGACGTCTATCCTCATTTAGTATTTTTTGTTCCTTATCTACCCCCACCCCCTACTCCCTATCTCTCTCCCTCTCTCGTACTCTCTATTTATCTGGTTCTTTCTCGTTGTTTCATCTTTTTTTTTTATCATTCCTCGAGACCTCATATTATCACAGTGATGAAATCTCGAATTCTTCTTCTCTAGAAAGCTCGTACGAAAGCTACGCTCGAGTATCTTATTAATTATCGTCCGTCGAATGCATCTCGAGCGCGAAATATCTTCCACCGTAATTAATACATTCCCGGATGTTTAATAAGGTTAGCTTAATAAGGCTCGCACCGAGCTACCTTGATGGACTCCACTGTACTTTCTTTCTTTCTTTTCCGTTTGCAGCTTGCTTTGAGATCGACGGATTATCTCTCTCTCTCTCTCTCTCTCTTTCTCTCTCTCGTTTTAACTCTCATTTTTTCTTTCTCGAGGACTCACGTGCCACGGAAAACGAGGCTTGCAAACGAATTTGAAATACTTTTTCGATGAGAACTCAGATCTCTATCTCTTCTCGACTCGTATCCCACTCTTCACCCATTCTTCTCTGCTATATTTCTGTCTCTCTGCATTTATATTTCTTTGTTTTCTGATGTTTTTTCCCTTCTTTTCTATCTCCTCCTCCACCTCCTTCTACTTCTTCCTTTTTCTCTTTTTCTTTTGTGTGAATGCGTGTGCGCATGTATATATGTATATACATATATCTCTTTTTTTAAATAAATTTCGAGTGGTTACACTCGAGCGTATTCTTTTAGTTTAGATTCACGTTTAGCAATCGTTTTTATTTCTCCAACAGGATTAATGTCAAATTTAGATATACGTGTATTTGTCTGTGTGTCTATAAAAAGAATCAATTACGTACGAAGAAATTTTATTTAAAAATAGATAGAAATCTAAAGAGGTAGATAGTAATTAGGAATGATGTGAGGAAAAATTTAATATCTATTTTGAATATGTGTCTTAGGGTGTAATTCGATTAGACGATTCTAAATGGATTAGTATTTCTTTAAAAATAGATCAAACTACCAAAAGTGAAAATTAGAGAGAAAGAGAGAGAGATAACAGATTTGTTTTAAGAAGAACCCTTTCACCCATCTTCCTCCCCCTTTTCCATCCTAGTCCAACCCGTTTAATCTTTGGTATTCGTCCAAATGGAAATTTATATCTAATGCGTCTCTTGACTTTTCGGGGAATTATCGCAAGACTTATAAAAAAGGTTTTCCCATCTTACCACTTCAAATCTACCCCTTATCCCATTTAGTTCCATACCCTTATTCCTTTCCCATATATCGATATTCCTTGCGGGGTTTGACGTATGTAAATATATAGGTACTTACTATTTTCGTAAATTCACTCAAAGAGTTGACAGAGAATTTCTTTTATGCAAAATGTAACAAGTTCGACTTTCTGCATTCGATAAGAGAAAAAGTAGCTTAGAAAGTAGAAAAAGAAGAAGAAGAAGAAGAAGAAGAAAAAAGAAGGAAAAGAAAAAGAAATTTGAAAGAACGAATCTTGGATGAGATGGCCACGCATATGCTCGTATCAGCCATCTTTTTCTCGAGTCCAGTATAGTCTAGAAAAAGAAATGAAAAAAAAAATAAAATAAAAATAGAAAACTAACAAAATATAGAAACGAGAAAGAGAGAGATAGAGAAAGTACGACGACTTCGAGTATGGCAGCAGCCCAAAGAGAATTTTCAAGAAGCATTTCCCATTCCCCCGTTACTCCACCTCACCTTCATTTAACCCACCCTTCTGTAACCACTTCCCTTCTCTTTTTAACCCTTTCTCTCTTTCACTGTGTCTATCTCTCTATAGCAAGCGATAGTCACTTCGATTCACCTTTAAAAGTCAGAAACAGTGCATAGAGACGGGCCAATCCTGTTCCATTTCTGGTCTTCCTATCTCAAGCGAGGTTTCTAGTAAGAAAAGGGATTGAAAGTGACTCGCTAAGACGGTACACTAGTTGCATCGAATATCGGATTTTCTTTGCTGTAGATCCGATCTCTCTGTATCCGTCTTTCTCTTTCTCTCTTTCATTTTTATCATTGATGAGAGAGAAAGAAATAAAAAGAGAAAACCAGTTTTAAGAGCTACTCTCTTTCTTCATCAATATTTTTATTATATATGTGAATTATTAATTTATTTAAAATCGTCTATATTATTAAAAAAAACCCTAAAATTAAAAATTAACTCAATTTTATAACTAGAAATATTTTTCTTTACAAATAATTAAATTTAATAAAATGTAATTTCGAGGATATAAAATTAAATAATAAATAATTTCTAGCCTTATTATCTATATTTTTTTTTATTAGTTAGACGATTTTGATAAACATTTGAATATAGTAGGATAGATAAAATTAAAATTAAAAAATTACAATTGTCTGAAGCATAAATAAAAAAATTGTAATATACAAAAAAAATGTTTATCCGAGAAAGATGAAAAATGAATTTATTTATTTGTAGATATAATACATATACAAGATCAGATGTAGGCAGAAGAAAAAAAATAAACAAATAAAAATTGGAGTAGAATGTTCGGTTGTCAAGATTTCCTTTCAAAGACTCGATCACTGTTCGTCAGTACGTCTTCTTTCTATTTTTATCTTCTTATCTTTCCGTCCTTTTTTCTCGAGTGAGTGCGACCATCCCAGAACGAAGACTTGAAAAATTGCATTTTGTATTCAATAACTAAGCTGTCACACCGAGCGGTGAGCTCCTATAACTCAAAGCGCATCCGCCTATGCACGTATGTCTGTGCAGATCGATAGATTTCCTTTTTCCATTCGTGGAAATGCATGCTATACTTCTATACGCATATTTCTTTCTTTCTTTCTTTATTTCTTTCTATCTGGAAACTCAATAACGTCGTGATTGAAAAGATTTTTTTTTATTAATCATAATTACAAATTCATTTTTCCACAAATAAATTCTTTTAATTCGTTTAAATACTTATACGATCTTTTTTCGTTATTAATTTCGAATATTTCGTCCCTTCTTTTCTTTGCTTATAAAAATTCAATGATATCGTTAGTTAAAAAATTGTTCTGTTGATTTTATTCCTGTTCGATTTCATTGATAAGACAAACGCATTTAATCTTTTTGACAAAATTTTGTCTTAAGATCTTAATGAATATGTCAACAATATTTTACGTAAAAAAAACTATTGTCCAGGAAACGTATTTAAAAAGGAAAAAAAAGAAGAATCACGTAGTTCACAATTCATTCGTTGAGTGTTAACGTAAACGGACATTTTCAACGAGTGTCACTACTTTTCTTTCTTGTATTTTGTACAGTTTTGTTTTTTTATTATTTTTTATTTTTTCAATTCCTCTATTCTCTGGCTCTTTTTACGTATTGTAAATTTTTGAAAGCGCAAGCTTTGAAACATCGTCACTGTCACAATTGGTCCTTTTTTTCTGCTTTCAGTTACCACTACACGAGATCCTGAGTTTATCTCTCAAATAGGAAATGTCACGGTACCTGCAGGACGAAACGTTAAACTGGCATGTAGTGTAAAGGATTTGGGTCCGTTCAAGGTGAGGAATATATATTTCAATTTTAAAATTATAATAATTAAAATATGATCGTTAATAATTCGCAAATCTTACGATTTTATTTTTAAACTTGATAAAATGAAATTGCTAAGAAAATTCATTCGACATTTAATAGGATCTCACAACCTTTGTAAATTTATTATTAGAGAAAAATGTAAGAAACTAATTTAAATAAAATTAAAATTAAAGGAAAATGTAAATAATAACTCAAGAGTACACTCGAGAACTATTTATATTTTAAATCGAATATTAAAAGAAAAAAAAATCAAAATGATTTGCAACAAATGCTAAAATAAGATGCATCTTTTCATTGATTTTCTTTAATGCAAAATTATTCTCATTCGATCGAATAGATTCATTTAATTATTTACACGTGTCTAACATTGTATATTTCTCAAGAAGTCGTAGAGCTATATCTTATATGATAATAAAGCTGCAAAGAAAATTTGCTTTTAGATGTCATAAATGTCTTTCACATATACCTACACATATCCACGCATATACACAGATAGTATTTTATTTGCAAGATGCAAATGCATATCGACGGTACTCAACTGGGCTGATGTTCTTCACGCCTTTCACTTCGGCTTTACTTTAAGAACCCTTTAGAAAAACGCGTATCACACGAGCCCGTTTACAAGAACCACCACCAATGGACGAACTCGACTACGTGTATTTGTTAAATAACCTGTGGGTTGACTGCAAGCTTACAGCTCAACAGCAACCTTTACGTATCTTCTTTACGAAAATCTTTTTATGTGAGTTTTGCGTAAGCCCATAACGACCGTAATGAATTACGAAGCATGTGTTTTTTCTTCTGTATTTTTTTATTTAATACAAAAAATCATATTCGTTAATGGTAGCCTCGTAATTTTTTCTTTTTTACACTTTTCTTCTTCGAAAATTCGAATAGATCTCTTCATTTTTTTCAATCGTCGTGTTTCCTTCATTTTCGATTCAAAAAAGTAAACTTTTTTAATTATCGAGCAATACATCGTTCCTTTTATTTTAATCTTTCATTTTATTTAATAAGATTCAAGAATAGTTGCATACGTCGTTGTAATTTCGGATGTAAACAAAAAAAAAATATAAATATCCTTTCCTGTTTCGTATAAACTTTCAATACACTAAACGATCAAACATACATATACACATATATGCAATACATAACACCAATATAACATAGAGCAAGCACAGTGAAAGAAAAACAGCATGATACGGTAAACATGATTCGGATCCTTGAACTTTTACTAGAAGAACTAACGGATAAACTGGAACACGCTCTCCTTGTGTTTCAGTTGGAGGAAAATTCGAAGAATAGAAATAAACTGGCGTTGTAAAATTTATGACAGGATAAAGTATTTTTCGAGTTAAAATCGTGGACGCACGTAATCGATCCCGTGTGTTGGAAGAAAATATATCAAAGGGGTGAGGAGTAAGGTGCCGGTGTTTGGGATGTATGATAGAAAAAGTAGAATAATTTAATTCACATATTCCACTTTTTCATAGTATTGTCTTAAATATCTAATATATGTGTGTATGTGCGGGGTGGGTAGGTAGATGTTTTGTAGAAACCATAAGAATTTCACCATAAATAGCGAGATAGGTTTGCGAAACAACTAAGAAATATCGATATAAATGGAAGTAAAAAGGGAGTCCACGGTTTTCTTGATAAAACTTTCCCGGAAAACGTTATATTCCGCGTCATGGCACGTTTTATCTTTATTCAGGAAAGACGATTCGTCTTCTTACTTTGCACGTCAAGCCAAAAGTAGCGTCTTGAATATGGGCTTCGTAATCCAGAGGAAGTCCGTATCACGTTGGTGTGTCCTCTTCGTCTCTATATATATATAAATGTGTATGTATCTACATATGTACGTTAAGTGGATAATATCTTTACCTTGTCTCCACTCGATCTTCTCTATTCTCTCGCTTCACTATACTTTTATTAAGATCATGAAGAGCGAGCGGAAATAATACGTAGCTAAATATAATCATATATTGTCAATTATATTATGTTATTTTCCTCTCTCTCTCTCTCTCTCTCTCTCTCTCTCTCTCTCTCTATGTATATATATCTTTTTTTCCTTTTTCTTTTTTAATTTTATATGAGACAGCAAGAAATAAATCGGTTTTGTTTCTTTTTCTAATAGGATGGAATTTTAATCTGACAGATAGTACACTTAATTTTTTATTCGAAATGATTATTGGATTAAAATTGATTAGAACGATGTAGGGCGTTCGATAGTGTAACAATAGAACTGAAGTGTAACAGCTATATAATTGAATAAAAATAAAATGTAAATGGGACGGTAAACAAATGAAATATTTAAATGATAAGAAAGTGGTATAACAAAAAATTGATCTTATAAATAGAGTAAGATATGTGTTTATATTAAAAGAAAATATAAAAGAAAATATATTATAGCATCATTCGAAATCATATATTTCAATAATAATAAAAAAAATTACGTATAATTCAAATAGATCACATATAGATCTAAAGTATCTTAGAAAAAAAAAGTAAACAAATGTAACGTATCGTTCGATCGTAAATACATACACACACACACACACAAATATATATATATATTTTATACATACAAACATACAAACAAGGGACTAACATAGGTATATCAGAGGTTGATATTTGAGAGAGACAAACACGAAGGTAAACAATTCCATTACTCGAGGTGTCCCAGTGCGGTAGACCTTCAGTCCAGAGTTGTCCGTCGTAAATAGAAGTAGCGTGTCGGTTGATCGTAGGGTAATAGGTCCGATATCTCGGGGTAAGATGGTATAAGGGTAGTTTAAGTGCGTGTTTAGCGTCACCAACTCCCCACTGGCTTTTACATGGGACACTAAGGGCCACTAAGGGCTAGTATCATGCTAGTGAAAAGAGACCATTCTGTGCCTGGTAAGCTGTAACACGATCCTTGCTTGCCTCAACGATATAAAATCACTTCACATTTCCCCCTCCCCTCCTAAATTGACCAATTTTTATTTTCTTTTCTTCTTTTTTTTCTGCCCCCGTTATTTCATCATTCATTTTTTTGTACATTTATATTCAACGATGTTTCTTGATGATAGACATTTGTTAACAAATTACTTGTCATTTTGTTCGCTTTACTTATATTTTATTTAAATAATAGACGTTTGTTTGATTAAAATTATATTATTTCGTTTACAATAGTGAACATATGAAAGAAATAATTTTAATAGCTGAGGGTGAATGAAAGATAGATATATATTAAAATTTTATACTATCCATTTTGAGTTAATATGAAAAACTTTGTGAATATGAAAGGTACGTGGCGAGGAATTCATTTTTGTAGCCCTTTAAAGCTTCTACATCGCTTTTCTCTGCAACGTACCGAACAGAATGAAACAAATATGGTCGGCCAGTGAAAATGTTGTAAAAAATGTCATGCCTGGAGCGATCGTCGATAGACATGGCTTGGTAATTCGGTGAAAAGCGATTTTCGAGCTTACCATCGAAAGCTTTAATCCTCGCTCACGGCACGGCGTTGTCAGCGATCGATTATCTTCTTTTTCCGTTATTTATGTATTTTTTTTTTTAGGAGGGAAGAGAGGGCACGAGTTTTTTTTATTATGTTATATTTATTACATTTGTTGTTTTATTTGGATTGTATTTTCTTTTATTCAAATTTATATTTCAAATATCAGATTATCAACACTCTTATAACGATCGCAATAATAATAATTATTATTATATTATAATGGATAATACATGTTTTTTCTGATATTTCCGTCGTGTGATCGACAGAACATTTTATTGTTTTTTCTTTTGATTTAGTAAAATTAGAAATAAATTTAATCGAAGCTTTTCCTCGATAAATATTTGAATTATCAACGTCAAACCCGATTAACGACTTCCTAATACCCATCCGATGACAATTATAGATTTAGATTGTTCGATCAAACATTGAACGTTATTTCCTTCGGACAAAATAGACAATAACAGTCCCGAGATCGTTGATCATTTCATCAAGGGATATTTTTTATTATGTTTTCTCTCGAATAAATGATTTATTTGTAATATTATTTTATTTCACTCTCACGTATTAGAATAAATTAAAAATGCATAGTCATTCTCTGGATTTCTTGAAAAATTAACGAACAAAAATTCGTTATCATAATTTTATTTGTGTTAGTGAAAATATGAAAAATGTTCAAACATCAATGTTTTTGTTTTCTATTTCATACGCATTAGAATTGTTTGTTTCTTGCTAAATAGTCTAGTCAACGCCAGTAAACCTAAAACGATTCGACTTGTACATTTCTAGGAAAGAAATAAAACGCAAATTGAAAGGGCCATCGTAGATTTTTCATAGACTTTATTTTCGAGTATGCGAACTTGTGTGCGATCTTTGTACCTACGAAATCCGTTTGCTATTTTCATCATTGCTGCTAGAATATGGTCACTGAGAGGATAGGAAAGATAGGATCCAACGATCGCCTGCGGAAATAGGACGTGGATTAGATGCGACTCGATAAGAGAACGTATTTCCAAGTGGCTCCTCCTGATCTTTTATTTTTCTCCTTTTTTTTCTTTTTCTTCCTTCTCGCTTTTTTTATTCCCGAAAATTCACACCTAAAGAAAAAAAAATATCTCGGATTTTTCCTCGCATCAATTTATCTTTTCGTAGTATTATTATATTTTTTTTTTCGCGAGAACGATTTAATTTTTTTTTATTTTGATTCAATAAGAGATCGTATATTCGTCGAGTAATTACAATCTAAAGTAATAAATTGTATTATTTTCATATTAATTACAAAACAATCATAATATAATGATTTTATTGATTTATTATTTCTTGAATAACTTTTATTTTAATTTCGAAAGGAAAATGTGGTGTTGATCGATTTAGAATTGTTTGTCTTCGATCACCTTTGATCTCGATTTCTTTTAATCTTTTAGTTTATCTTTTTGTAGTAGTATCCCTTGTCGTTTCAACGTGGCTAAGCTGAAGCTATTAAAGTTCTCCTCGGATTATTCTCCAATTAATTAGCTCGAACGATTTTTCAATTGCCGTTTCGGTCGCCGACTCGTCTTGACTTCTGAGAGCTTCGTTATCCTCGATTCGTTCTCGCCCTTAGAACTGGAATGGGTAATGAACTGAGGGGGGTAGTTTGTAGCAGGTTGTATTATTAAGATGTTACGCCCTAAGAGCTCCCTCAACGAGTTTGCCCGCTTTCGGAAATTTTCCTAGCGATAGCTCTAAACTAACTCTTGATCCGAACAAATGGCACGTTATTTCAAAACCCAATAGAAAAATTCATTCCTTAAATTGTATCATTTCCACAAAAGGAAGAAAAAAACAAATCTTTTATTTAATCGAAAAACGATAAAAATTAAGATCATTGGAATATCAATCCTTCTCTCTTTCTCTCTCTTTTTCTTGATTGTTTCTGGGAAAATAATTATCGAAAGTTCGCACACATAAAGTTTCATTTTCAATAGCCGAAAATTTATCGACGTTTAATCCAAACGTTTTTCATACTTTCCTCTACTTTATATAATTACCTCTTCTCACCTAATCTCTCGTTCACTCTACTATTCTCTCTCTCTCTCTCTCTCTCTCCATTTCTCTGTTGAAATTCCATCCACCTCGAATCATCGGTGGCTCGCGAATCGGCGATAAACTGGAAGGTTTCGAGCTGGCTGTCCACCCGTAGGACATCTATCGTTATATCGATCGTTTCTCACCCTCAACCCACCCTTTCTACTTCCTCTCTCTCTCTCTCTCTCTCTCTTTGTGTCTACTCGAATCTGTCGTTGGGAATATACACAAGAGATAGAAGGAGAAACAGATAGGAGTTTGCAGAGAGAGAGAAGGAGTCGAGAATGTTAGAGTAAGTTATATATATACACACGTACACACGTGTACATATATATATACACATACATAGATACCTATAGATAGATAGATACATACATAGATACCTACATAGATAGATAGATACATACATAGATACCACATACTTGCTAATACACGCGAAAACACCTACATACATGTATACTAGAGAAACACACAGTGTACTGAGTCTACTTCGGGGCACCGACAGCAAAACCGCAAACACGCGGCTTGGCGCGGCCAAACCCCAAACCAGAGCTAACACTATGGATGCGTCTGGGTAAGTAGAGCTTATGCAGTTTCGATGAAGGTACCAGAAACGCGAAAGGAAACGCGTCATGCATGTGTATGATCGTTTGTGTATTTCACAGATATTTGTATATACAGTATGAGACTGCTAAGACCGGTCATCTAAATAATCTTTACAATTTTAGAGAAATAGGAATATATGTTTAGAATCAAAATTATTCGTTCTTAATTGGCAAGTCGTGTTATGAGGAACATTTATTTTCCTCCATTTCGAATTTAATGATAACTGGCGTTAAATGATTATATTGTTAATTACGATTCGTTTCAATCGTTATCTGTTGTTTAAACAAATGTATTATTATTTAAATATTACTATTGTTGGGACAATTAACAGACGCATTTGTTATATGAATATCAATTAATCGAATGTAGTCATTATTTAAGAAACATTGAAAATATATTTACATTTCAAATTATTTTTCAGTTCCTTTATGAAAAATATCAAAAATATAATTATATAAATCCTGAATGCATGTAATATTAAAAATAATAAAATAATAGATCGTGTTCTACCATTTTTTTCAATTTATAAATAAGATAATTTTTTCCTTTATTTTTTTTAGTTTTCTCAAATCTACGTCAATGAAACGTGTATGAGTTCTTCAATTTATTTTGAAAAAATTTGTATGATCTAAGAAATAACGAGCTACACTCTCGAAGGTGATTCGAAGGATATAAAAAATAGGATAAAAGAAAAATACAAAAAAAAAAAAGAAGAAATACGAAAGGGTGAGATATTAGGAATACCATTATTCGTTCATTTTGAACTTTCGACAGTAATATAATTCGTCGTTCGACTGAAGTAAGACTTTGAAGACAAATTCCTTTCGATTAAACAATGAATAATTTATTGTTATTTACCATTATTTACTTCACCTATCCCTTTATATTTTACTATGAGGATATGAAGGATCTTATACTTTACGGGGCACAATTTTACGATCGTCTCCCTGATTGGGTTTTTGTTACAATTTTTACTTTTTATCTTGTTTATTTAGTAAAAAAATCATTGTAAATTATAAGACTTGGTATGTACAATAGTTGTTTCTAAAAAGAGGTTATTGTATTCTCTCTTTCTCTATCTCATTCTCTCTCTCTCTCTCTCTCTTTTTTTCTCTTGAAAAATTAAAACGATTAAACAGAATTTTCTCTTTGAAAATGTTCATATGGAAAATAATTGTAGTTAAATACAAACGGTAAAAATTTTATTTTATATTTTTAATTAAATACTGGATAGTTAAAAAAAGAAAAGAAGAAATTAAAAAGAGAAAGACTTCAATTATAAATTAAATACTGAACATGAAAAATTTAATCATTTATTTAATCAAATTTCTATGTCCTATGTCAGTCCTTCGGATATTTCTTTGAAACGATGGGCAGATGAAAATGACGAGAAAATCGTTATATTCGATGTCATTAATTAGTTTTTCTTCTTTTTTTTTTTTATATAATGTATCCCTATATATTATATACATATATAATGTATATTTGTATTTATTATATACATGTATATCTATATATGCATATCCTGTATATATGTAATATAGAAATGTCCTTGATACCAGAGATGATGGACGATGATCAGCTGTTCTGCGTTTATTGGACGGATCATCAAATCACACTAATACAAAATTTCGAAATACGTAATGGGGGCGACATGCTGGTCGATTGCACGTTGTCAGCAGCAGAGGGGAAATGCATAAAGGCCCACAGGGTAGTTCTCTCCGCGTGCAGTCCATATTTTAGGGCACTTCTCAACGTACATTACGATAAGCATCCAATATTCATACTAAAAGATATCAAATTTAAAGAATTGAAGGCTACTATGGATTATATATGTACAGGGGAAAAGTTAATATTCCCAAAAACCAACTAACGGTATTCGTTAATGCTGCCGAGTCATTACAAATTAAAGGCCTATTGGAAAGTATTAACAATGCTATGAATAAATCGCTTTCGAATATACCTAAAATCGTTTCACATTTGAGATTATCTTCCATAAATATTTCCAACGTTCCTCCCGAATTAACCATTAAAATAATCAAATCATCTGAACGGGAAAGTTTTATAAATGATTTGTCAGAAGATTTATACGGTTCCCGAATGTCTAAGAAACTTTTCTCCGAGGAAAATTTGCACTATCCAATATCAAACAAAAGAATAAAATTTATAAGAACGAGTATCTCCGAAGAAGATACTTCGGTAGAAGAATATTATGAAGAATTTGACTCCAACGATATACCTGAACAAATGATCGTGCCAATAGCTACGATAACATCTGTCGCGGAGGTAAAAACGAACGATGATCCAACGGACAAATCAGATTCAATGATACAGCAGACAAAACAGCAGACGAAGTTGCTAGATATACCATTTGAACATCCGGAATTAAGTAATAACAACATCGAACAAAATTCCGAATATTGGAAGGACCAGCAAGAAAGTGTCAAAGATCTTGTGGTAGTTAATGGCTTTGTTAAAATTGTTAATGGAGAAAGATGCAAACACGATGGAATTTACCTATAACACCCCTCAATGTTTCTTGTCTTATAACATGGCACGTTAACTTTGATCGAAATAACACGAACGTCGTCGTCGTTATGTCGTGGGTTTAGTAACAGAAGCACTGGAAATGGCAAACAAAATCCTCATTGTAGTTCAGGAACTCTTACAAGTTCACCACGACTTACTAGATTTGAATTATATCCAACGAGTCGTGCGTCAAAAGTTACTACGTGATCGTGTCATTACAATGCCATTAGACAATCGAGTGAAATCATTTTTTTATCTTCTCATTGTATCTACAAATCAAAAAGGAAATATAATCTTCATAAGTACATAGAACAAACGAGTGAACTGCACGAGGATGCGTTCAAATAATAATAATTACGTGTCATTTGTCAACGTTCCGATATTTCATTCTAATCGAAGATAATATAAAAACAAGAGTTTGAATTAATTTACCGATGACGCTTATACGAATCTATTAATTTGTTTTTAGCAATTAAATTTTACAGGTATGCCTATTTTATATATATAGATATATATTAAATAATGTGATATATATATATGTATATATGTATACATAATATATACATACATAATTCTCTATTGAAGCATTTCATTTTCTCAAATGAAATCTTTCAACAGACCGCGCGCGATCGATAAAAAATTAACAATTTATTCGTGTAGGGATTTAAAAAAAATATGAAATAAATAACTCGATAAAAATAAAAATACGAATATAAAAACATAAAACAAAATCGAAGCAAAAAAAAGAGAGGCAAACAAAGAGAGAGAGAGAGAGAGAGAGAGAGAGAGAGAAAGAGAGAGAAAAGAGAGAGAGTGGGATTAAAGGGAGTGAGGAGAGACGACGGAGTTTTAAAAAAAGATACAATCACACACACACACAAAATCATTGTAAAATATTTAATAAAAAAAAAAAATTGGATAAGAGGAAAGGAAGAGAAAGAGATGTACCAGGCACGATAGAATAATTAGTACGGCAAAAAAACAATGAAAAATCGAATATTTTATCCATTTCTATTCGATTTAGAAAGAGAGAGAAAGAGAGAAACAAAAAGAGTAAAAAAGATGAAAGGTGAGGACGGGGCGAAACGGGAGTATCGGATGGGATGGTTTGGGGTGGTTTGGGGTGTACAGGATGAGAGGGTGGAATGGAGGTAGGGTATAGGCGGTGGGTGGGTGAGCTTTCGTAGCTTTCGAAAGCGATGGAATAATAAAAAGAACGCGTCGAAATCGCACACACGCGGTGCCAAAGTGCCGAAGAGTGTTTCGCCGTGTTCGAACTAATCGATGCGTTAATCTCCCAGCCTTTTATCCCCCACTCGTTCATTCTCTTTCTCTTTCTCTCTCTCTCTCTCTCCCTCTCTCTTTTTATTTTTCTTTTTGTCTCTTTCACTACCACCCACTCAACGTGTCAGCCCTTTTACGATCGAGTCGCGTCGGCGTTCGTACCAACGGCACCCACCAGCTCGAATATTTTCTCTCTCCGCAGGAAAGTCGAAGAACTGCAAACGGGTGTAGAGAGGGAGGAGGGAGGGCTCGAGATATTTCCTAAAATTCCGCAGTGCCAGCCGCAGAATCCGCCCTTTTTCCAATTTTTTCTTTCTCTCTCTTTCTCTTTCTCTTTCTCTTTCTCTTTCTTGTCCTCTTTTTCGTTATATTTCTTTCTTTTCTTCTTTATCCGTCTCTTTTTAAAAAAAAACTGTTTTTGACACTATCGCTAGACTCTTAACCATCGAAAAATTCTTCTTCGTTTTCGCATCGAAGAAGATTTATTTGTTATTACGATTAGATGATCTTTTAATTTTTTTAATTTTATTTTATTATTTTATAATATAATGTTTGTATTTTATCCGACTGATTTGTAAAAATTATCCGTACGTTTGTATGTATCGCATTTGACTGAGTTTTTTTTGAAAAAGTAAACGTGCCGATTTGTAAATAAATTCATATTTTACATTAGATTTTATATTATAATAAATGATTTTTATTAATAATAAATATACGCAAATACACAGGCCTTTCATTTAAGGCTGAAAGGCGCAAAAAAATTATCTACTAAATATATGATTTTTATAAGAATAAAGAAAAGATTATAATAATTTGGTTGCATTCCCTATAATTCGCATCAAAGAAAATAATTTGTTGCAATTATTTGCCTCACTCTTGTATCTTTCAATATATGCATTTGACCACTTATGTATGGATGAAATAAACGTAACAATAATGTTTTTTGCGATAAAAAAAAATGTATTTATGTATTTATATATTTTTATATATATATGGATATATGAACGGATCTGTAAATTTACACGAATTTTCCGAAAAATTCAATAACTTTAAATGACAGAGTGATATTTATGCATGTGACATGTCACAATAAATAATGTGTGTACATATTTTAAATATAATTTTTATTTTTTATTTCTTTTATCTTTTTTTTCTAGTCACCATTAATCGAATTCTTTAATTATTTCAAAATTCAGAAATAAATTGTTTAAAGAGGCGAATGTTTGAAATTCCAAGGATTTTTCAATTTTTGTCTTTTTTGTTTGATTCACGAAAAGGTACAGGTGTCAAAGTTTCTTTAGGTCGATCGTAAAAATATCCTAGCATACTCGTACGCCTGGTAACGATAACTGTAACGATAATTTCAGGCCCCTCTTTTTCTCTTTCTTTCTTCGTTTTGAACGATAAGGTTGGAACGAGCCAACGTTGTAAAAATTTTCATCGCCTCGTGCGATATAAATGGCTGAACGGAGGAATGAACGGTGCTAGCAAATACTAACGTACGGAAACAGTAGTTGTCGCGTTTTAAATTCGACGAATTGCGAAATTTTGTATCGTTTCAATTCCCGATGAAAAGATCGTAAAACCAATACGAATGGGAAAGATTATTATTACCAGGATTACGATCAAATTACCACCGATCTTGATTCAATCGGAACTAGCACGAATCTTTCTGAGTATGAAACCTCGATAAATTATTAACAATTTTTTACTCGCGTGTTTTTCCTTTTATTTTTCCCAGATAGCACTCTAATAATCTTACAAAATTAATCTAAATCATTTTTTCTTGTTTTCAAGATACGAACAGAGATTAGAAAGTTTTTGAAACGTGGCAACAAGTGTTCGAGAGATATGGAAAAGTGCCAGGAGAAATTATTTAAACGAGCATCGTTCTTACATAAATATTTTTATCCATGAAATTGAAAACTTTTTAGCAATTGTGAGTGATGTCGTTTATCTTTTTACATTTTGTAAGTTTCATGTATATGTTACGTAAAAATATTAGATATACATATTGAATATTAAAAATAAAAAAATCATAGGTATATGTATTTGGGGTAGAGGGTAGACCATCTTAACGATCCCAATTGAGAAAGGTCTACTTCAGGGATGCGATCCTGTCCACGCGAGCCTTGATTCTCTCCTACTTCCAAAAACTAGGAGAAATCAAGTCCTAACATTCGATCCTACCCAAAAACCATCAAATTCCTCTTATACAATTTTCTTACCCTACTCGCCAACACGTGTGGCAAGTTTGACGTTTTAATATACAACCCCATCAAAGGGAAATGCAAATTTAAAAAATCAAACAAAGACAAAATTGGTAAACATTAGATAGGGGACCTACGTTCAGTAGCGAATTAGGATGACTGAGTAATGATGATGATAATGATGATGATGATATTTGCAAAATTTTCAGTTCTTTCTTTTGATAAATTATTTTCTTTTTTATACAATTCAATACATGTATAAAATTTATAAGAATAGTGAAAATAATAATAGATGAGAGTAGATTGGTTGGATTCGTGAGAGAATCCATAAAAAAAAGTCCAGCATAAAATTTCATCGTCTTTTCGCGAGATTTTCAGCGACGAAGACTATGGGGGAGAGGGTGAATATTCTGTAAAGATTACTCCGCGTGTTCTAAAAGAGATGACACTCATTTTCCCGACCGTTGATTCCGGATGGATCCTTACGTAACCTGCCCTCACCTCTTTCAGTAATTTTTCTTTTTTTGAGAACACTACCCTTCTTTTTAGAGTATAAAGAAAAGAGTGAAACATCACAAACATCATCACCCACAGCAACAACAACAACAACACAACAAAAACATCTACTACGACGACAACGCTAACATTGCCATTCAGTTCTCGATCAAACGGGAATTGTTACGACGCAGTCGTGAAATTTTAGTGTCGCGAATATCCGATTTGTTCTACTCTTTCTTCCTTTCGTTCTTTTTATTTTTTTGTTCCTTTTCTGTCTAGATATTTTCTTTCTTTCTTTCTTTCTTTCTTTCTTATTGTTTGTTACCCTTTCTCTTATTATTTTTTGCTTCTTTCTCTTTTGTATCTGTAGATTTTCTCTCTCTCTCGCTCTCTCTCTCTCTCTCTATCTCGCTCTCTCTCTCTCTCTTCCTTTCATTTTTGTTGTTTGTCATTAAATTTCTGTCTTTCAATTTCTTATTATTTGTTTGTCTTTCTCTTTATCGTTCATTCGTAGCCCTAAAAAATATATTATAAATCTACAAAGAGATAAAAAATATTTCTTCAAAGTTAAATGTTACTTTTCTGTACGAGGAAAATGGTACAAGTATCCTAAACGAAAAGAGAGAACGAAAATTTTTTCTTTTTTTTAATATAATTCATTTCTTTTCGCCCTAACATTATTCTATACTATTTCTATAGAGTAGTATCTCGTAGGTCGTTAATTTATCTCCGGTGGAAGAAGTTTTGGATAAATTTTCTCCTACGAACGGGGAATGATCGTGTCTTCTTCTTTCTCGTTCGTTCATTCGTACGTTCGCTCGGTCGGCTAACCCTACCTCTCTTCTTCATCTTCTTTTCCCATTCTCTTTTTTTCTTTTCCTTTTTCTTTTTCTTTTTTTCTAACACGATATTTCTTTGACCTCCCTCTTCCATGATTTTTAGTATTTAAAGTACGTTTAATAACCGTAGCATGTGAAAGAAGAACGGAGAGAAGAGAAAACCGTGATACTTGTTTTTCCAGAACGGGCCGACCAGGATCGCGAGCCACTTTGATTAATGCTTCCTTTTTGTCATTGTTACGCCCGTCATAGGAAATAAATGGTCGCATATCGTTCTCTCCTGCAATAACGTCTACATACGTATCCCTTTTGTAATGTACCTACGTTACTCGAGAGCTTAAGCGTTACCTACTGCACACACCTATGTGTGTGTATATATACATCTATTACACACAACACACACATGAATATATCTACTTACGTTTGAAAAGACAAATAATAATAATAATCTTGCAGATAAAAATAATGTACAATAGAATGTGATAGTTACGTTTTCTATAATAATAATAATATCATTACGCGAATTAATTAATTTTTAATTAATTTCTTTTTTTTCTTACTTGTGTGTGGAAGAATAATCCACGATATTTTCGTATAATTTCTATTATTTTTCTTTCTTTTTTTTTTTTAACATTGGTGTAGAATAATTTTAATAAAGGGTAGCACAAATGGAGAGGATTCCGCGGTATTCTGTGTTATAATAGATTTTTAAATAAACGTAAGTAATAAATTGTAAATGACCGTGAAATCATTGTTCTCGTCCTATTTTTACATGACTTCTCTCTCTCTCTCTCTCTCTCTCTCTCCCTCTTTCTCTCTCTCTCTCTCTCTCTATCTATCTATCTTTCTTTCTCCCTCTGGATGGCGAGCAATAATTCAAAAATAAACTTGTTGAGTCTCGATGAACGTGATACATCATTCGTATAACGAAACGGTTATCATCAGCGGTTTACTCAATTTTGACTTTAACGTCGTTAACCTTACGCTTGCTCGTGCGTGGATTCATCGGAAAAATCGATCGATTCGATAGAATAAAAGAAAATGAACGAAAGAAGAAAATGAACGAAAGAAGAAAAGAGAGAGAGAGAGAGAGAGAGAGAAGGATTGAAGGGTTGTAGGAGAGAGTAAAAAGGATAAAAAATAAGCAGCACCGTTGGATTATTACCATAAATGGGATGAAATATTAAGCACGATCTTGCTACGAACCGTCGAACGAACGAGAGAAAAAAAAGTAGAAGAAGAAATATCGAGGGTTGGGGTTGGTTTGAAAGAGGAGAAGGTGGAAAGGAAAGTGGGAGTAGTAGAGGGTTGGGTGGTACTCGAAGAGAGGGCAAGTTTTATTAAAAATCCACGTTGAAGAATGATGGATATCTTTAGACGAGTAGGACGAGAGTCGACTCTTGGCTTCTTCTCGAGTAGAGTCTTGAGGAGAAAACTGTTCTTGAAAGAAGACACAGATAATTGAGATGAGACAGACTTTCCATATCTTTCACTCCTTTTACTCCTCTCTCTTTCTGTTTCTTTCTATCCCGCTCGTAGAGAAAGCTTTGATTTCAGTATAGCCTTTATGCAAAGAAAGCAAGAAAGAAAGAGAAAGAGAAAATGAGTGAGAGAGGGAGAGAGGGAGGAGTGTGGAAGAGATTTACCAAGAAGAAGAAGAAGAAGAAGAAGAAGAAGATGATGAAGAAGAAGGAGAAGGAAGGGAGAAAAAAAATGAAAGGATAACGTGGACGTTAGCTGGTATAAAGAATGAGGATTAATCTCTACAAAGTGGAGAGAGAGAGAGAGTGGGAAAAGGAGAAGGGTACATTGAAGATAAAGAAAGAGAAGGATGGTAAGATTTACACGGACAATCGAGTCGACGCGCCGAGATGATAAAATTCAGGGATGAGCTTTACGATCGGGAGAGTAAGTCGAATTACGAAGCGAAGTGCCGTTCCTTGCGTGCGAGAAAAAGAAAAAAGGTAATAAAAAAAAAAGAGAGAAAGAAAGAAAAAGATAGATAGATGGGGGGAAAGGGGGAGGTTAAAAAAAAGGAAAGAAAGAGTAGTAGCAGTAGTAGTAAAAATACGAAAAAAGAGAGAAATAGAGAGGCTAAGTTTTTTTTAGGATAGAGAAATCACAAATAGAGACGAAGGAAAAATAAAGCTAAGAAACGAGTAAAAAGAAAGAAGAAAGGTATTTTGAAGGAAAAAAAAAGAAAGAAAGAAAGAAGGATGAAAGAAGGGAGACAGAGATAGAGAAACGGGTTGTACCTCTGAGGAAGGGTATAGAATAAGGGATGAGAAGGGTAGTGAATTAAAGCGGTTCGTCCTGCCTAACGAAGTCAACACGCCAGGCGGACCGGATGAGGCTGCCTCGTCGAGCGGAGACTGTCGTAACAAGCGTAATCTTATATAAGACGGGTGAGAGGGCGAGGGTCAATTCTAGAGGGTAGAGAAATCTAAAAGAGAGAGAGAGAGAGAGAGAGAGAGAGAGAGAGAGAGAAAGAAAGAGAAAAAGAGAGATAAAGAAAGTTCTTCTTAGTCGGTAAAAACCTCAGACCACGAGAATTCGAGTTATGCTTCTTTCCTGCTTTGGGACCACCCCTTTTCACCTCCCATTTCTTCCCCCCCCCTCCCCGCCTCTGTTTTATTTCCGTTCCTCTTTCCACTCGCCATTAAAATGATAAAATAATGTTTGCCTTAGTAAGTGGCACTAAAGCCAGCTGCTTAACCACTCCCCTCCACTTTCAAGTTTTCTTCATCCTCCTCTCCCCACCCTCTCCCTCTCTTTCTCTCTTTTTCTCTTCTCTTCAAGTCAACCCCTCGACTTTGTACCATCTTGTCGAACCACTTGACTCACGCTCGTTCACCCCCGGTGCTAATTTACGAACGCCGTACTCGACGTGCCGACGAGTAATCGATTTAAGCGAGGTAAACGGTGGGGTGGGGGGTTGGTAGCTTTAGGGAGGTTTAAGGGAGGCGGGAGGTTCAAGGAGAAGCTTAGATCTACTAAGAAACGGACAAGGGATGAGTTTCCTTATCACGACACGATAATGTTGTAATCATTCAGTGTATTCATTGTTTTATGTGTTGTTAAGAAACGATCAAAGTTGTGATTAACCACTACCCAATCTATATTATCATCCTCTTGGGTTCTATTTACCTTGACGTCTAATTAATTGTGATAGGTGACGGCCTTGTCGTGTTCAGATTCGATTTAATTAGTCGATTCGATCTAATTAGTTGACGAGAAAATTGGGGACATTGGTTTATCAATATCTTCATCTTGTCGGTTAGTAATTTGTCTTATTTATCGAGAATTTAAATTACACGATTCTTACATTGATTGAGAAATGAGGATAATGATATCTTCATCTTTTTGTTTACATAGATAATAGGGGTGTATTATGTTATTCTTTTTATAATTAAAATAAAAACTTTAGAAAGATTATTTCACAATCAATATTTAAAAACAATTTTTTATTTCCAATATTATTTATCATTATTTTTGAATATATTGCAATATTACTTATTGAAATTAATTGTAAAAATAAAATATATTTTCAACTAAATAAAGAGATATATTCAAGTTTAAATCCTTTATTAACCGATTTATCGGCTTTTCGGTTTATCAATGTTCGTTGGCTTTCTTTTAATTTTATTTTCTCTTTCTTTTTGCGAATAAATATTTACTTAAAATTATACGCATAGAATATTTAATTTTATTAATATGTATATATTGACCAGGGTGTAACGTAGGATCGATAATTATTTAACAAAGAACAAAAATCTAAAATGTTTCAGTGATCCTTAAGGAAAGGAGGGAAGATAACATCACGGGTGGTGGATGGTGGGGGGGGGAGTATAAAAAAGAAGGAAAAAAATTTCTACCTTTAACGACACGTGTAAATCTTAGGGATTACTATTACCGTTTTTATCTGGAACGTTGTTCGACGATCTCTCGTATTCCCTGACCGTATTTCCCTGCAGCGAATTTAGTACTCCCACGCGTGGCTGTTTGATCTCGTACTTCATTCAGGCCACTGTAAACACGCGCGTGTCTGTAAATAATTCTATAGAATCGAGCGGTCCTGTTTTCAGCACATAAAATCAAAGAAGAGAATCTGATGCGTATATGAACCCATTCCCCGCCCATTTCCCCTTTCTTTTCCCTTCATAAATCTAAGACATACATTTATCTTTCTAAAGATTTTATCGTCAAGAATATTAGACTTAAGACAAAAAACAAGAAAAAAAGAGAAAAAGATTCTTTTCTTACGTTCAACTTTATTTCTTCTAATACATTTTATCATTAAAAAACAAACGAAAGAAAACGCTGTTATAGATCTACGTCTCGTAATAAGAAGTATGGAATAATTTATTGAAAGATAATTTTTTACAGAATACGATTTCTTGAATGCAAATAAAATATAGTAAGAAAAAATAAAAAAAAAATAAAAAGAAAAAGAAAGAAAGAAAATTGATGTCAAATTCAAAAGGATAAACTTGACCCGTGTTGAACAGGAGTCTTCGAAGGATATCTTTCATCTCATTCCCTCTTTTTTTCTCGATTCCTTTTTCAGTACCTTCTTAAATCCATCGAAGATCTCAAAGGTCCCCATCGAAGAAGTTAGAAAAGACGAAGTAGTAGAGTCGGCTTTAACGGTTCGATTAGCACGGACATATCGAAACACTTTTCAGCACTTTGGCATAGAAAGACGTTCAGGGATTCCAGTCATCTCTATCTTTTACTTTATCAATACCAATACCTTCACTTCCTCCGTCTCTTACTATCTTTCTCTCTCAGTATTCTTGAACGATGTGCGTTCCTATAGTATCTACACATTCTGTCATCTATATATTTACATTAAAAGCAATGCCAGAGAGAGAGAGAGAGAGRGAGAGAGAGAGAGAGAGAGAGAGAGAGAGAGAGAGAGAGATTGGTATCAGCACGGGTGTCTGTTTTGAAAGGGTAGCAATTACCCCATCCACGATGCTAAACTCTAGTTGTCCTCACGAGCTACGTAAAACATCCGTTCACTTGCTGAACAGAGAAAAAGAGAAAGAAAAATGAGCAAAAAGAGTGAGTGTGTGTGTGAAATATATAGTTATATATATATACACAATAAGAAAGACAGAGAAAAAAAGGTAAAAGAAAAATGCGTAGAAAAAAAAGGAGACTAGAAAGGGTTGAAGTAGTAAGCTTTCAAGAGTGATAAGGAGAGAGAAAATATACGGGGCTCATTAAACTGGGAATGCTGATTGCGTTAGCCCTGGGCAAGTAATTCCATCCCACTCCTACGTTAAACGACCCTGCATTTTCGTTTCTACAATCTACTCGCCGTGCGTAAGTGAGATAGTGTGAGTAACTGAGAGAGAGAGAGAGAGGATATAAACGTGCAAGTACATTCACTCCTCCTCTTTGTGTATCTCTATCATATGTGTCTGTGTGTATGTGTATGTGAAAACGCGTACGAAGCCGTTCGGTGCGATCGAAAAGCACAGCGATAACGCGAAGTCTCTAACCCACTAGGTACCCCCTTCACCCCGCCACACCTTCCCTCTCGTTCCTCCCACCCGTTTATCCCTCCTTCGTTTCCTTCCTACCCTCTCTTGCTCTCTAACCTTCCTCTTAATTACCGAGGAACTTTTCAATTAGAGTCCTAGCAGACGTCGAATTCGCTTCGCTTTCTATTCGCGACCGATTCTCCCAGGAACGAGGAAACCGTTCGCCATCTTTGACCGACTTGCACTTCCGTTTTTTTTTTCTACCTCGATCTTCCTCTCTCTCTCTCTCTTTTTTACTTTATTTTCTTTTTTCTTTTTATTTTATTTTTTTTTCTCTCGTTTCATCAGCGTGCGATTACGATGATTACATCGTAATACATCATTGTATATCTGTAGATAAATACGTATGTAACCGTGTGCAAGCGTAAAATTTATATTTTTTTCTTAAACAGAATTTTTTTGAAAGGAATTTTACATGCGTTTTAGTCGCGTAGATTAATGGATAATTGTATTTTTTTTTCTTTTTTTAATCATAAAAACCTAATATGCGATTAAATACATGCCGAAAAATCTGCATTTGATAAATAGACATTTCCTTTTCCATTGTTTTTCTTTTCGCGTTTTTATTTTTATAAAAAAATATATATTTTTCACAGATTAAACGTACACAAGGGGGGGATGTTGTTTGAAATGAAGTTATAACGTACGATTATGTCTTATTTACGATACAGTTAACTAGATAAAATTGTGTTTGGTTTGGTCACGCAGCATCCGAAAATCCTTTCGTTTCGTTTGCCAGTCGGGAGAGATAGAAAAAGAGAGAAAGAATAAAAAACAGAGAGAGAGAGAGAGAAAGAGAGAGAGAGAGAGAGAGAAAGAGAGAGAGAGAAAGAGAGAGAAAGAGAGAGAGAGAAAGAGAGAGAAAGAGAGATAGAGAGAGAGAGAGAATTCGAAACGGCATTTTGCTCGGTCATTAAAAAGCTTTCAACCTGGGAACGAACCGTGCGTCACGTTCCGCACGTCTCGCCTACGGAACCTCCGCGTGTCCAGAGAAAAATGTTTCGCCGGCCGCAGGATGTATCCGCCTGCGGGAAAAAAAAGAGAAACGTCGAACGTTTCCGCCGTCGTTTCCGCCCTCGCTGATGTAGGTGGTAGGGGTGGTGGTGTAGGGGTGGTAGTAGTCGTGGTCGTTGGTGGTGCTGATGCCTCTGCTTCGGAATCGTCCTTTCTCTCTCACTCTCTCTCTCTCTCTTTCTCTCTTTTTTTTCTTTTTCTCTCTTGTTTTTTTCGATCGCTAGTTGTGTCGAAATTAGAGAGATTTTCTATCTCCTCACCTCTACAGACACTACGAGCACGAGGAATCAAAAAAAAAGGAAAAATAAAAAATAAAAAAGTGTTATTCGATCCGACGTTAACGTGTTTACGATTATTTTTTAAATTAAATTCTTCCCGCGATATATTAATTTTGCAAAAATTTGATGATACTCTGTACTGGAAGGTCGGCGGGGAAATAGAGACGAGAGGAAAAATATATTTGAATATTTGGCGAAAGTTTTTTGATCGTGTTTTCTTTTGTTGTAGTAAAAAGTAGATAGGAAGAGAAAAACTTTTGTTTATAATTATACATGATAAAAATAATGGTAATAATTTTTAATTTGATTCAAATTATATAAAGAAGGTTATTAATGATTGCGAAATGCAATCATTTTGATGTGATGAAAGAAATAATGATGATAGAGGAGATAATGAGTATATATAGGCAACTAAAAGGGCCAGCGTTACATCGTCGTCGTACGTTTGTCCGTTCGTTATTATATTTTAATATTGTACTACATCTACGATGGGTGTATGTATTAGTGGTTTATAATAAAGATATAATAAATAAAATAATATCCTCATTAATATATATATAATAATATAATATATATATTAACATAATAATATTTGAAAACGTAGATATAAAGAGGGTATTTTTTTCTTAAAAATGGTACAGGCTGAAAATCTCTACGACTTTTCGTTTTGAAGATATGATCTTTTGAAATTTCTCATTCATTATCACAATGAATGGTAACGTGAGTACGAGCAGTAGTAAATAATAAAAAGTGTTTACGCCGAACAGCTGATGAGTGTCGCGTAAATTCCTTAAATTTATGTAGATCACTAGGCCAATCTATTCATTCATGGAAATTATATAGGTCGACGTACTTATCTTTTATTTCTTATTTAAACAGGAATATCTCAGGAATTAACAATCATAGAGACTTCAAATAAGTAATGTTTTAAAGGGTATATATATTTTTTAATTATTTATCAATAAATTGTTATTAACAATTGCTATAAGCAATTTACTATAAACAATTCTCAAAAAAAAAGGATTTTTTTTACACATCTTATAAAATTTCAGTATATACAAATGCATATTGTAACAATATGTTATAAACAATTTGTTATAAACTATTTATTATAAGAAATTTTGGTAAAAAATTTTGTTGTAAGCAAAGAAAGATATGTAATTTAAATGATCTAGATAAACGAACGCATAGATTAATTTACCAATATGTTATAGACAAATTTTCCAAAATTATTAACAAAAATAAGTAATGAAAGTATTTATATTATACGTATTTTATACGTACAAACAACATATAGGAAGAAATAACAACGTGTTTTGGTAGTGACCGAATGAAAAGGATGCGAAAATCAAATGGCATTGTAGAAAATTTAATTTAAGTCTACAAAAGACCCACTCGCTATTCCTCGTATTAATTATTTGCAAAAGATAATGAATGTTTTTCGTGTTTTTCATAGGCGGATGACCTTAAGCCGCTTTAACGAGGTGCTCATCATCAATCGCAATGAAATGAATGGAAAACTATTTTCCTTCCCGCAAGTAGACAAAAGTTTCGCACTTTTATAAATTTTTTCGCGATTCGTTCGTGAAACGCGTTCGCGTGAAGTTTTCTTTTTTCTCTTCCTTTTTTTCTTTTTTTTCTTTTTCTTCTTTTTCCTCCCATACTCTCTATCTCTTTCTCTCTTTCTTTCTCTTTTTATTTTGTTCAAGAAAAATTCGATAGATGAGAGTACGGCATTCGCTTGTGTATCTGCTCGCTAAATTACAAAACTCCGAGCTTGCACTGAAAATGCATATTTTTTCCTGAGATACCCAGCGTACACGCAACGTAGTCGCTCAATTTTTCCGTCAACGACTTCGACGGGTTCGCGAGTTTATCGTCATAGACTTATCGTCCACCTTTCGATGCATAATCAATGATTCGAAATAAAATGAAATATTGACAATGCCAACTCGTACGTATTCATCAAATATTACCATCGCAGTATACATGAGGTATATCCTTTAATCACACGATTTATCTTTCCTGTTCAAATAATCATTTAATTAATTACACTCTCGTATGAAACGTTTAAAAACAAATTTCATGGAGAACAAATTCTATCGATATTCGTCAACTATTAAAAATCTGTCTCTCCCTTCTCGCGATCAAATAATTTAATTAATTAAAATATCCTAATAATTATTTCTAAATATATAAAATTTCACATTGAATATCTTTTTTTATCGCACAAAAACCAATCGAAACCCACTTGGATTTTTTTTCCATTACAATTTTATAATTCTATCCATCAGAAAATTCTACACGAATTGAAAAGAAACTTAGTAACTTTCTTTCTTACTTTTGGTAAAAAAAAAAAGAAGAGAAAAGGAAATAGAGAGAGGTAGTGAGAGGGAGAGAGAATCTCACTATACTGGATAACACTGATAAGAAAGGATCTTCATCGTCGTCGTCGTCGTCGTCGTCGTCGTCGTCGTCGTCGTCGTCGTCGTCGTCGTCGTCGTTGGTCAACCGGGACTCTTTGTCAAACATTCGCAACATATTAACTTGAATTGCTTTCTCTTCTCGAGACAGGACACACTTCTACGATTTCGATTGTCGAACGGAACCAACGAACGAACGAATTCTTTTGTCTTTCCAAAGAGAAATAGAGAAAGATAGAAAAGATAGAAAGAGAAATAGAAAGAGAGAAAGTAAAGAAAGAACGTATAACCAGGAGATAGAGATAGACAAATAGATGAGAAGAGAGAAAGAGAACGAAAGAGAGTCAGAGAGAGAGAGAGAGAGAGAGAGAGAGAGAGAGAGAGAAGAAGAGAGAGGGAATATCCGGTCCAGTAACGAGAGAGCCGACGTAGAATCAATCAGAGCTCCTGATTGTTGCTCAACGGTGTTGATACAGAGGGTTGGATACTTGGGGAATGATGAAGGAGGAAGCTAGAAATTCGGTAGTTTCGTGGTTCCTATCATTCTAACTTTCCCCATCTTTCTCTCTCTCTCTCTCACTCTCTCTCTCTCTTATATATGTATATCTGTATATGTATCAGTACTTTAGTGTGTTTTGCAGTTTGAAGTCTATATCAGGGTGTCCGAGGAACGCATTCAAAAGTCCTTTCGAATGTTAGTAGAACCTAGTGGGGGAGTTGAAACACAAGAGAGAGGGAGAGAGTGAGAGAGGGAGGAGATAGAAGAGGGACTGGGTACTCGGGATAGAGATAAACAGGTTGCTAGATAGATCGAAAGAGTAAGAGAAAGAGAAAGAGAGAGATAGTT
This sequence comes from Polistes canadensis, assembly GCF_001313835.1. Lineage (NCBI taxonomy): Eukaryota > Metazoa > Arthropoda > Insecta > Hymenoptera > Vespidae > Polistes > Polistes canadensis. The sequence goes on from NW_014569603.1 coordinate 476,586, forward strand.
TCGATAGACGAGTGACCGAGTCAGTACTCCAAAGTAATCGAAATTCGCGTAAGAGAGGAACAAAGTAGGGAAGGATAAATAAAAGGGAGTAAAAGTGAATGTGTTTGTGTATGTGTGTGTGTGTGTGAGAGAGAGAGAAAGAGAGAAAGGGATGTGGAAGGGAAACGATAAATTACTAGGACCGAGCTAGCATCGATCCTAAATACGTACGCTGCTTTTAGCTTTCACTTTGTTCCATCTCGTATACGTGCTCTATCTACCTTACGAGATCGTACCTTGTTCTTCCTTTATTTCACTCTTTCTTTCTTTCTTTTTTTCTTTCTTTCTTTCTTTCTTTCTTTCTTTCTTTGGTTAGTCTCTCCTCTTGTCCTTTTTCTTCTTTCTGAGTCACACTCACACACCAACCCCCCCCCCCACCCATCCCGCTTCTTCCACTTTCTTCAACGGGGTCACAACGTGAGAAATATATATTCGACGATTTCAGGAACGGAGGATGTATGACGACGGGATAAAGTACCGTATTCCATGTGCCTTCTCGATCTAACCCACTCGATAATGCTCTTTCCCTCCCTCTCACACTCCCTCTCTCTCTTTCTTTTTATCTTTCCTTCTATTTCTAGTTTTCTTTATCCATCCGTCGAGCCACTAACACATTGAAAAACCCCTATAGTGGCTATTCGTACTACCAACAGAGTGAGAGTGAGAGAGAAAGAAAGAGAGAGAGAGAGAGAGAGAGAGAAAGATTGAGAAAGAAATATAGAAAGAGAGAGTGAGAAATATAGAGAATTTATCGGATATCTCTTCTTTTCCTTAGTAGGAGAATAGGATGAAAAGTCGAGAAAAGTGTATGTTTTTCTTTTTATTCGCGAGAAATGGTCCTCCTCTCCCCTCTCCTCACCTCCCCGCACCACCTTCTCTCACTCTTTCTTTTTCTTTCAATTTCTTTTTCACGCACTACCGCGACTTCTTCCTTCCTTCCTTCCTCTCTTTCTGATTTATGATTCGCGATTTACCGTTCGGTGGCACCTGAACACCGCTGAATCGTCTTGTTTATTCGCTTTCCATGCTCGACAGAATTCATATAATATGTCTCTTGTTATGTTTAGAAATGATGAGCTTATTTTTTTGATATATTTATTTTATCAGATTGAATGAAATAATCTACTGTAGAATTCGATTAACAGCGAGTACGATCGTACGTACTTTTCAAATATGCGTCAACATTTTTTACACTTTGTATTGAACACGTACGTTGATTTTGCAAATGGATTTTTTTCTTTGGTCTTATTTTCTTTCTTATTATTTTATTAGTTTAATTTTACAAAAGGGTTCATCATCGCGAGCGATTTGATTTGATTTATATATTGCAAAGTATATTTTTGTAATCGTTTATTTGAATCTTTTTTTTGTATGCTTTTTTTTGTTATTTTTTTTTCTTTTTTTTGTGAAATACTGTTTTGTAGTAGGAAGTACATAGTAATAGATGCGTTTGTAGGAATTACGTCGCAAAGCTTTTACGGTGTATAAATGGGACAGAAAGTTGAATTTTTCTGTGTCGCGCGCTTGGAGATTTTAGAGCATATGTGTATACAGAAAATATATATAAAGAGAGAGAGAGAGAGAGAGAGAGAGAGAGAGAGAGAGAGAGAGAGAGAGAGAGAGAGAGAGAGAGAGAA
>NW_014569603.1:478276-514981 GCF_001313835.1 Polistes canadensis
GAGAGAGAGAGAGAGAGAGAGAGCAGGTGGGTTGGTAAAATAGTGAACGAAAAAGAAAAAAGGAAAAGAATCTCTTGCGTTGAAGTTTCTCTATCGTCGAAAGGTTGTTCGTATTCCTACTTAAACGATATTCGATGGAAACGTGTGTCGTGGCTTGTACGTATGCACACTCGAGAACATGCGTTTGAATAGCTCGGATGTATAAAAATAAGTGGATCGTATAGTTTTTTTTTCTTCTCTCTCTATCTCTCTCTCTCTCTCTCTCTCTCTTTCTCTCTTTCCCCATCTTTCTCTACCGCTCCCTTATTTTTACTTTCGTTTATTTATTTTTTATTCATTTTTATTTTATATTATTTTCCTTTTCTCCTTTTTTTCTTCTCATCTTTTTGTACCAAAAGCAATATAATTCCAACCGGTTCGTAAATTGAAAATGTTTTTTGAAGTATTCTCGATAAATCTTTCTCAATCAAATAAATTTTACAAACCGCATACGAACGTATTGAAAGATTGTTAATTTATTTCGAATAGAAAAGAAAGAACGAAACGAAAGGAAAAGATACGAATTTCTTTTTCCTTCGCTTGATATATTATAAAAACATGATGGGATCGAGCCTAGTTCTTAAATTCTTTCTCTCATTAATTAGAAAATTTTGTTCTTTCGTTTGTTTCTTTTTTTCTGTTTTCCCTTATGATGAGAGAAATTAAAAAGAATTCATATGATATTTGTTTTTGATCAAATTAGATTTGAATTGGATCGAAAGGAAGAATTTTTTTCGATTATGGTAATTGTTTTATACAAATTGTAAGATTGCGAGAAAAATATTTTCGAAAGTCAAAATAATAAGGATTTTCGAGAAACTGGGAGGATACTATTTTTCTACTGCCGTAGAAAATTCTTTAATTTCCAGCAGACATTTTCATTCTTATGTTATTTTACAATTTATTTTATTCTTCGTGTTTTCTTGTAAATGTATATACTTACATTAGACTTTCTTCCTTTTTTCTCTTAGTTCTTTATTTTATTTTTCTTTCTCTCGCCATTTTGCCTTTGCCGAGCACGTCCTATTGCGTGCTATACAGTTGTTATTCTTATATAACCTTTGCGAAGATTGTAACAAGTAACTCCATAAACTAGACGATATACACCGTGGATTAAGTTTTTAACTTTTGCGATAAAACCCTGCTCATATTCGCTTATTAACAATAAATATTTTTCGAGAGATACGTATATAATTAATAAATAAATAAATGAATTCGACTGTTCAGATAGTAATTTAATTTATTTTTTACAGAGATTTCGTTAATTGCATTAAGCGATAATAAACCTTATTATAAACTTTAAAATCATTTTATATTCAAGCAAAAAACACTTTAGATGTGATTTTAAACCTTTTTGTGTTTCGATCAGTCAAATATAACAAAAAAATTACGTATCATTCACAAAGAAAATATGTTGAGTAAGCAATTCAGTGTCAAAAAAATTGGTATTCGAAATTTCTTTCTGATAATTTCGATTTAGAAGATGCAACACGTTTAAGTCGTTTAGTTTAAGAAGATGACGGTAAAATAAAGGTACTGGTAGATGCTAATTGTCGTAGAAAAACACGAGAAATAGCTGAAAAGTTGAATTTATCAAATTTTGGCAATTCACGATCACTTTAAACACCTTGTGGATTCTAAATGTAACAAAATTTATTAACAAAAAACATACTTTTATCGAATCTAATTTATCCCAATAAAAAATCAGGTTAGCATAAATATTAGTTAATCACTTTCTCCATTAATGAAGATAATTTTTTGAATTAATGAAGATAATTAATATAAGTTTAATAGTACCCTAGGGATAAATAGGTATATAAGATATATGTATAGATAAATAGAAAGATAAATAGGAATCATTTTGTTTGTCTCTTTTTCTTCTGCTTTCTCTTTCTCTCTCTTTCTCTACTTCTATTTACAATACTTTCCTACAGTTTGCTTTTGTGTTTATCCACGTGCTTAGCCTTCGGCTCGCTTGTTGTTCGACGTAAGTCACGGGTAAACGCGACTGATCTAATTATTCCATAGCGTGGAACGTTCGTGTATGCTTACGCTCACCTTTCGATTCCAGACAAGTATGAAGAGAAAGACAGAAAGAGAAAGAGAGAAAGAAAAGAAATAGGGAGAATTGATTGAAAGAAAGATAAATATAAATCACTTTCTTTTTCTTTTCTTCTTTACTGTTATTGTTCTTCTTTACTGTTATTATTATTTCTTCTTTATTTTATTATACAAAAAAATAATTTTATTTAAAACAAAATGTTAATATAATTAAAACACACATATCTGTAGTATCATTCTGTATAATTTATTCCTGAATACATATTATCTATCTAAAGATATTTCTAATTCAATTCCACTTTAGTTAATTTAATACTAAAAGCATAATTATTTTATTATCCCTATCAATATAACATGAATATTATATAAAATAACATTATAATCTTTTTTAATATTATATATATTTTGATTGATCATTCTAAAATAATTCTAATATTAGATTGATATTTTAATCAAATCTGGATTTTAATCTAATCAATATACCAAGTTGCAATAATAACTCTATCATAGGAATCAAAAGTCACTGATAATAATTGATTAACTTATGGTATTTATATGGAAGAAGCGGTGAAGGAGCGATTCGACTCGATTCATTACTAATTGACGACACTAAATGGGAAATTAAATGAATCTGGTAGGTTGACGACCAAACGAAAACAGGCAGTAAATACGATCGTTAAGTTGCTACTTCATTCTCTCTCTCTCTCTCTCTCTCTCTCCTTTTCTTCCCCTTTTTCCCTTTCTCTCGTATACACACGTCAATGGTTCGAGGTGTATTAAGCGCAAGCAAAAGTAGGAGAGCACTTAGGGAACTTCTTGCATATATGTATCCACCTGCATTCGTATCATTGTATATAGTACGTGTATACATACTTTGGAAATGATACTGTTGTTTCTCCGTGCAAATGAAAGAACAAAGGATAACGAGTTAATGAGTCTTCGTTACTGGTGGCTCTGTAAAATGTGTTAGATGTAGTAAGGCAATTGTTATTTTTTTTATCGTTAAAATATTTTTTGCGTTTAACTATTTTTACTTTTAATTTATTTAATAATCCTCAATAGTTGCTCAAATTGAATGCAATTTTTTGTATTTTATATTCTTTAATCAAATGATAGATGATAAAACGCGTGAGAAATATGTATGATTGATTTAGGCAGTAGGAGGGGGGGGGACTGGAGAGTCTTAATTCCTATATTCTCTACTAGATGGCGAATTATTCCCGATATTGAATGAAAGTTACGTTTATATAAAAAGAGGATGAATAACTTGGTTCATTACTCTGGTTTCCCTTCATCATGACGTTTAAATCTTTCGCCTTTTACTAAAGATTTCCGTGGAGGGGAACATATGATGAGTTTATCATAAAATTTTTGCGAATCCCCAGTCATCAATGATTGGGGATCACATAAAAAGTATAAACAAAATTTTTCAGGTTGGTTTTTGAGCAAACAGATATGCGTAACTGAAGAGTATTAAAATACTTTGTTGCGAATGGGAACTATGAAAATAATATGTTCGTGGTGACTTAGGCAATTTCTAGTCTTCATGTTTTTCATGTAGACAATGTTTTCATTTGTTTACCGTCCAAGTAGGAAATATTACTCACTGAAATGCCTAGGCATTGTTAACAACACCTATAAGAACCCTACAATGTAGGAAATGTCTCAAAAACATTTGCCTGATTTCAACAAGTCAGGTGACACATACGAATTTCTAAAATTAACTTTTAGCCTACCATCAGTATTCTTAATGTTCTATAACATTCTCCCCCTTGATCAATAATCATTCACAATTCATCTAGTCCTATAAGAGATGCAAGAATCTTGTCAGAAGTTTCATTAGTTCGATTTACATTGGTGTTCCTGTTTTCCTATTTTTTGACTATTTCAACAAAAGAGAGAGAAAGAAAAGGAACAGACAAAGATTTTACAAAGGAAGAAATAAAGAAGAGTATAGGTGAAGAGGGATGGTTGGGGAGGAAAAGAGTCAGTAAAGGGAAAGGGAAGTTTTAGAAGGTTGAAAAAGGAAAGACAAAAGCGCTGGAAGAGAGGACAGAGGGTCGAATTCCCAGTAGATCACTGTCACGCGGCGAGAAGCCAATATAAATACCTCAACGCCTCGCCCGGTTTCCACTAGTCTTTTCTCCTCTCTCTTTCTCTCTCTCTCACCCTACTCACTCACTCTTTTCTTCTATCTATCTATCTATCTATCTCATTCTCTCTCTGTCCTATTGCTCTAGGACATTTGCTGTGTTGCTGTTGCCTTCTGCTATCCTGTAACCCGGCCTGTCCCGTTTGTTTTCCAGCACACGGTGTTTCTAGAAAGAGCTCGAGACTGCAAATGCTTACAGGGTGGATGGTGGTGGTTGGGGGTGGGGAGAGGTTTCAGGAGTTTGAGGTGGCTTTTGGAAGGTTGGAAAATGGTGAGTATAGAATAGGGTGTGTTGAGGGGTGGTTGAAGGATAAAAGGGGGGGAGAGAGATAGCAAATACAGGAACGTCGCGTGCTTCTGCGACGCACGTTTCTCTCTAAGTTGAAAGGAATCATAGGTAAGAGAGAAAGAGAGAGAGAGAGAGAGAGAGGAAGTTGCGACTAAATTATTCCACGCGCACGTACCCATTCTTTCTCCTTATCCCGTCTAGACCTCCTTCCAACAACCCCAAACTCACCCCATTCTCTCTCCATGGTACCTACATAGATACATACATCCAAAATGGCTGCTTTGAGATTAAGGAGAATTCGTTTACTTCCCTGAGAAATCGTCTAATATTTTTCTCGAAAGTCTATCAATCCATTTGTTGTATACTTTCTTTTATTAGTATAATTATTATGTTTTGCTCGTTAAACTCGATCATTTTTTATCATTTTTTAAAAATAACGTTATAACAAACTTTTATGCTCGAAATATAATTTGATTTGTATTATATCCTATGAATGAGACAAATCATTGGATATTATTTTATTACAATATAGTTTCAATTAATTCTAAATCTTACAAAAATAAAAAACTGAGAATAGAAAACAATATAATATTTCTTTTTATTCTTCCTTTCCTTCTCTTTTTCTTTTCTCTGTATAAATTCGTGCACTCACATCGTGCGTACTTCGTTCTATTTTTTTTTATTTCAGTTTGAGATACATAGCATTACTCATACTTCGTAACTCTTGTCACATTTATTCAGAGTAAAACGTGTTATACATTGCTTACACACACATTTACATGCACATACACAGATGCATACATCAAACAGTCAGCCAATTCATTTTTCTCGTCTCGCGAGCAGTAAGGACACCTTAAATCAATAGTATCCTATCTGCTAAACCGATCCGTGCGCGTGCTGTGACTAATTTGCAAGCTCCAATGGTCTCGATTCCGGTGTTATACCGATCGATATATCTATCCTGTGTTCCCGATTCGCAAATTAACTCAATTATGTAGGTGATATCCTTCGGTCGTGCTTACTACTAGTACAGTCCTATTACTTGAAACACCTGACACTTAACGTAATCTAAATAATATTATTCTCTTTTTAATCTTCTAATCTATAAATCATCGAATTCATACCTGTGATCATCGCATATTGGATGAATTTCATATATGAAATTGAAAAAATTTATTTCAAATGTTTAACAAACGCAAATCGTATACAATGTTACAAGAACAATACAAATTGTCGATTAAAATCGAATTAAATGGATTATTAAATGTCAACGTTTGCGAAAAAATGTTCGAATGATATCGGATTAAATCGTATTTGAAAGAATTAAAAAAATCACACAAAATTACGAAATTTATATTCGCGTAAAATTTTCGTGTAGTTTAAATATTAACGAGATCGGATGCCAGTCGATACGATGACAATTAACATTATTATTATTATTTTTTTATTATTAATCACTCTTGAAATTTAAATATTTTGTTTTCTCGTGTTTTCTATTTCTCTTTCTCTCTTTCTCCCTTATAATCCAATAAATGTTAAAAAAAGGATATTATTTTGTCTAATCTGTAAAAAGCATTAAATCCTTTGGACAAGCTTACTGCGTTCGAAAATCGTGTTAAACTGTTTGAAAAAATTCGATCATGGGGATTATACGAAAGGATTACAAAGCATCAGCCTACACGTAAAAGATTAAAACATTGAACAGATTAAATTATCAATTTGTTATCAAGGATAAAATGAAGAGAAGTATAAAAAATAAAATCGCGTAGAACCCACATGCGACTGAAGTGGAACTTCTTAAGTTTTTCCTGTTAGTTACGATATTGAATTATTAGATTATTAATTATTTTCTGCACATTTACAATTTACTTAAAAATTAAAATTATTATAAGTATCTGTACACACGCACACACATGACATAATTTAAATATTTATTTCGCTATATATAAACCAATGACATTGGGTTTGAATGATCCCCTGGTTATTATGCTATTGTAATTATTTCTATTATAATTTTTTTCTAGAGCATATTTTTAAAACTCTTATGACATCATACTTTAACGTTTTAAAATACGTCGTCATATATATATTTTCATTTTTTCCTGGAAATTAAATAAACTATATTTTCTTGAGATATATTAGGGCAAATAATATGCAAAATAATGTTTCATTAGAAACATTTAATGTAAATTCACGATGTTCCATGAAAACAATTGTCAGAAATTAAGTTCCATCATAAATAATATCTGAAAAATATTAATGCTTAATTGGATTTTATTCTCTGTTAATATTATTATAATATCTAATTTTTTATTATTGTGCTAATAAAACATTCTTTCACTAACTCTTATCAATGACATTGTTGCACTTTTTGTATTAAATTGTTTGTGCCCAGTGCTTGATTGTCTCGTGTCTCCCCTGCCGTCTCCCGTAAGTTTTGCCCAATCGATATCCCCTCTCCTCCCGTTTCTTCTCCACCACTGAAATAACGCGTACCCACAAAATCATTTACTTTTCGTCTCGTTTGAAAATTTTCGGTACCTTTCCAAAAGAAATAGTTTACTTCAAAACATAGAGAAATTAATTATTACGTTGTTGCATAATATTACGCGATCAGGATTTTTAACTTATTTTATATGAGTCATCTTAACGTACGAGAATTCGCGTAACAAAGTCAATATAAAGTAAATAGAATTCTTTTAGTTGTTTATCTTTAGAATTTAGTAGGTAAATATACGGTCGATCGATACGCACGTGTGCGAGTACATGGTCTAGGTCACGTCCTGTATAGCGACGGGACATAAGTAATGGTAAACATTCCTTTAAAACTTGTAGGATAGAAAAAGATCGAATATTCAGTTTAGTTTGGATCGTTGTTATGTAAACACGTATATCGTTTACGTTCTTGGGATATTATTAACTGTACGATTGAATTATTTCAATAATGGGTACGTATTTATTTAAATTATTATTATATGGTCAATGGGTCAACAACCTAACTACGTTGAATTATTATTCCTATCAGATCATTAAAATCAATTTATATATTAAGTAATCATACATTTGTTATTTGTCAACATATTTTCCATTATTTTCCATTATTTTAATCCATCTTTCAGTCAACTATAGAATTCCTTGATAAAATAAAGCTAGTGAATTTAATATCTATAGAATTCAATTAACTTTCTATATATACGTTATGTAAATAAATATTCATTTATTTAAAACCAATATATGGGGGCTTAGTAAATGAATTTGATAATATGTATTCACAAAATATAACATAATACATTTTAACGATTAAATCCAACTACATTTAAATATAATTATTTTGAATAGCATTAAAATCGTTCATAATGTAATATATATTTGTCATCGAGTGGATATGATTTTTATAAGAGAAAAATGAAGTAATAAAAAGAACGCTTATTCGTGAGTTCCCACGACGACGTTTCGTCGAGACTGGAAAGGTGTCATATAGGCGAGCAGGAAGACTGAATTATTCCACGTGCACACGCCTATTTCTTTTCTTCTTCCGAAGGACGAAAGCCAGCGAAGCGAGTGGGCCCCTTCGCTCGTTTTTCATTCGTCTCGTAGGACGAAAGGTGCCCTTAGGAACAAAGAAGGATAGCTGCTTCAAGAATACACTGCGTGTGTATATATGTGTCGCATGTGTGAGTGTATGAAAGAAAGAAAGAAAGAAACTAGCTTCTGTTCTTTCGAAAGGTCCTGCGCTTACGATCTTCTCTTCTTTTCTTTCCCATCTTTCTCGTTTCTCGAGTAGGGAGAATATCTCGTCACGTACGTCCCTGAGAGTCGCGTGTGTGGAATTAAGATTAAACTTTTCCTACTTCCTACGAATAAGTCCAAGCAGGGAAAAAAAGTAAGCCTCGATTCCAAATCGAGTTAACGAACGATATCTCGATTCCCCCTTTCACTCTCCCAACCATCCCTTTTTTTCTTTCGCTTTTAATTTAGTCTTACATTCTCCAGTAATGTGGTGTTAATGGTTTATAATATTCATGTTTGATGTTTGATCGATTTATTCGCGATACCAAATTCATAAACATTTCATTCATTTAATAGTATTATCACCATTACATTAGTTATTGACGTATATATATAAATTCCAATTTAAATAATTATTTATTCGTGTTTATCATTCAGGATATAAAGAGAGAGAGAGAGAGAGAGAGAGAGAGAGAGAGAGAGAGAGAGAGAGAGAGAGAGAGAGAGAGATACAAAAATAATTATTATTAAATAATTCTTTTCATAAATACATATGAATATATTATTATCGTTATTATTCATATTTATATATTTTATAAAAGGAAAAAAAATATGTAATCAAGTTTAATTAACATATTTGAAATATTTTATAAATCAATTATAAATTTTTGCATTGATACAAGTAACTAATATAATAAATTATTGTCTCGTTAAATAAATAATTATAATATGTATTTCGTGTTAAGGTGTATTCGTTTCGTAAAAATGGTCGATTTATTTTTTATTTTCGTATCCTATGATTTTTCTTTTTTTTTTTCTTATCTTTATAATGCATGAAAAATATATATTTTAGGAATAAATGTAAAATTTAAATCGAAAAAACTTATATATTTATATATATAAATAAAATATTATTATAATAGTTATTAAATTTTCATTTTATAAAATTTAAAATTTTGTTCAAATCGGTTTGCGTAAGTAAGAAGTCATAGAAATGAATAAAAATTATATTTCTTAGTCCGATCGTTAGCGTGGGTTAGATTCGTAAAGAGAAAGAAAAAAGAAAAAAGAGAAAGGAAAAAGAAAGAAAAAACGGTGGATTCGACTTTGATCTTCGTATCGGCTTTTGTGGGTAGGTAAGTACGTCGTGATCGGCTTTAACGTTCTCGAACGAAGGATTTCCGCACCACGCGTTCGAATCCTCTCGATGATTCTTCTTCTTTTTTTTCCCCCTCTGCGCGTGTGAGAATATCCTTCTTACGTTTTTTATCTCATTGATCTATCACCCATCTTTTATTTCTCTCTTTCTCTTTTTTTTTGCGAACGACTACTACAAATAATCTTGGAAGTAGTACTTTATCGATTTTTAATTTAATATAATTTATTCTTTTTTTTTGTTGCAAAGAAATTTTTAATCTCTAGATTAGACTGATAAGAATAATTAGAATGTTGTTAGATCAAATAACGGATGATAAGATATTATTAATAAAAAAAAATAACACGATTCGTAGAAAGGAAGATCGAACGATGAAACCGTGTTCACGTATTTTTTTTTAAAGAGGCCAATGAAAACAAAAAAAGGATAGTGAGAGTCAAAGTAACCCCCCCATCCTCTCGGCTTTGTTTAAAAATCAGTCAAGTTCCGGCCATTATCGGAGTAACGGTGTTGGATTTAAAAGAAAGCGCAGACTTGTTTCGGAGTCGAGAGGGTAAAGGTATTGTTTCTGCTAAAGATGCTAAAGCTTGGGCTAATGAAATTTCTTTGATTAAAAATTCATAACTCTTCCTTGGTAATTAATAATTTATCTTCAGATTTAATAATGATTTATTAATAATAAATATAAATACGTTCTTTTTGCACGTTTGTTATTAATTAAAATCGAATGGGCTTATGTTATAATTAATAAAATTTCAAAACATACACATATTTTCTACTTGAAACAATTATGAAATATAACAATAAATTCTCTTTTAATGTATATTTACAAAGTTTCCTTATTTTTATTGGCTCAACCACGCCTTTTATTTTATTTAATTACTTGAAGCTTCATAAAGTCAAGCTTATTCCAATTACGAGAGGACTCGTTGTTCGACAAATTTATATTCTACATATTATTTTTAAAAATATATATACCTATATGTATATGAAAATATAATACAATAATCATTAAATGCAACACACACATACATTTTCTTATACCCAACAAAAAAATAACGTGTTTAATATTTTATTAAATGTAACATACGCCCTTCTATCAAGATATCCATTGAATTAATTATATAATATATTCACTAATAAAATAATTAAATTAAACTTCAGTATATAATAATCATCGAACGATTATCTAATTAGCTATAAAAAGAGAATGTTGAAAACTATCAAGAATATACTATGACCACTGATATCAGTAGCAGTTGTATTACCACTATCCTTCCACCCCTTTCAATAGTTTTAGATAATCTAGATTTGGAGGAAAAGAAAGGGTGAGAAGCTTAAAGAGTAAGTTAGAGAAGGGTGGGAAGGTAGATAGGAAGGAAGGAAGGAAGGAAGGAAGGAAGGAAGGAAGGAAGGAAGAAAGAAGAAGAAGAAGAAGAGAGCTCGGTTTAATTTTCTATCGTTCCCAAGGCACGCTTTCTCGTCTACCTCGAAGGAGCATTACTTTTATCACCTTGATGATCGGGGGATGATTTTATTGGTGATCCCGTATGCCATGTGAGTAGCAGGCGGGGTGGTTTAATGAGTCGGTCTTCCAACCCCTCGTCCTGTACGTCCTCCACCCTCCTCGTTCCTTCTCCACGACTAGGAACGCAAGCTTCCTTCGCTACCCTTAGCTATCCCAACTCAACCCAACTTCAACCCCAGACCCCACTCGTTCGTTCGTTCGTTCTCCTTTTCCTTCGTTCCACGCCACCGAATTCACCCACCCAACCTTTCTTCTATCAACCCCTCTCCAACCGCCCTCACAATTACGTCGCGCGTGCTCCGACTAGAGAAACCTTCACCACCAAGGAAGAAAGAGAATCCAGAGCAGGGTAGTCCTCGATATCTTTTTCTCTTTCTTTTTACCTTTTTCTTCCCTTCGAAAATCTTCGCCTAACCCCTTTTCCATGCTTCGTTTTCTCTCTTTATATTTTTTCTTCTTTTTTGACTTTTTCTGTTTTTGTTCTTTTCTTTTCGTTTCTTTTTTACTTTCTTTTCTTTTCTTTTCTTTTCTTTTCTTTTCTTTTCTTTTCTTTTCTTTTCTTTTCTATTCTTTTCTTTTCTTTTCTTTTTTTCCCGCGACCTTCGACTTCGCTCTTTCTTTCTCTCTTTCTTACTTACTTGTTCTCTTTTTTCATTTTTTCCACCTTCCTTCCGTTTTTTATATTTTCTACCCTCCATACCATCTCGTATTTTTTTTTAACGTTTTACCATAGGGAGATTGATATGTTAGAAAGAGATCTTTCTCTCTTTCTCTCTCTGTTCTTTTCCATCTTTCGTTCTTACACTCGTTTCGAAGTTTAGTTCGATTTTAGAATACCTAGAAAACTTTTACTCTCACAATTATATTCTTTTCAGATTCCTTTTTTTCAATTGTTTTCCCAAATGTCGTCGAATTAAATTAAAACAACAACGAGTATCATTAATTTTTTCTTTTTCTTTTTATCTACTTACATTTTTAAACGCTGTACGCTTTTTTTACCAGGATTATCGTTTCTTTTTTTTTTTCTTTAAATAAACATTTTCATCCGATATTGAATATCGTATTTATTACGATAATGAAAATTACCAACGCTAATGCGATAAAAAATAACATCACGAAAGTTTTATTATTTTGCTGTCGACAACGTACGTACGTATTTATACATATACATATATACATGTAATATCTATGTCGAAAGAAGTAAGAAGAAAGAAAAAGAGAGAAGAAAAAAAAAGTAAGTTCGATTTACAGTCACGTAAAAGGGAAAGAACTCTTTAGATATACAGTTCGTTGGCAAAGGGAAACGATTTTTCTGTAATCCGATCGGAGACGATCGAAACCGATCGCTGCTGACTCGAGATGGACAAGATAAACGTACGTAAGCACAGCATTCGCTGAGTTTCCCCTTACGAAAGTTCAAACTCTCTCTCTCTCTCTCCCTTTCATTCTCTATGTTTCTCTGTCAGTGTTGGGAAGTAGTTTGTTGACACACTCTACCAACATCCTTGGTTTCACTTCTGAGAGAATCGTGAATCGGTATCGACGACGACGTAACCTACCTATTTGACAAGCATAAACTGATCAGCATGCATATAGAAACTGCCCTTTCACATATATACACACACATATACGTACACACAAACTTTCCTCTCTCTCTTTCTCTTTGTAACATATTGCGTTTTTCTCGATCCAATAATTTTGCACATATTACGTTTCATTTTATTCACCATTTTCAAAGTTCAAAATGCAACAATTTGTATACACGTGTATAGATATTTCTTTTTACAAATATATATTTTTATATATTTTTTTTTTATGTAATTTCCATCAAAATTCATAAATTCATATTAAATAAAAGAAAAAATTAAAAGCAAAATAAAAAAAATGTAGAACACATTCGCGAGAAGGTAATAAGTAGAAATCGTTGGGGTTGGGTTTAAGAGATAGGGGAAAAGGGAAGGGGTAAAATCGTGGAGAATTCGAGTCGATGGAGCGCAAACGAGATTTCTACGCTGGGTATTCTTGACTCGATTTCAACGATGATTATGCTTAGTATACCTGACGTATACTAATTGTGGTAGCGCTCTTGCCTATTTCGTCGCTCGAACGGAACGTCTAATGGAAACTATCGTGGCGTACGTTTACAACGCCTCGCTACAATTCCCTGCACACAATAGATCGTAGTGAGTGAGTGAGTGAGTGAATATGAGTGTTTAAGAGAGAGAGAGAGAGAGAGAGAGAGAGAGAGAGAGAGAGAGAGAGATGGCATCAGCGTTTCTCGCATCGTTCCATTCCCTTTGGTATTCTCATCCCCGTTCCTCACCCTTGCCCTCCGATTCTGAACCTCTCCTGCTTTGGGACGTACGCAAGAATCTAATGGTTAAGCATTAGCTCGTCGAATATTTAACCGGAATTACGAAGAATTAAGTTAACGAAGGATATATTATCATTTTAAAATTGTCTTATTATTTAATTAAAATTATTGTTTTGTTAATTATTTCCAAGAAATATTTACATGGGAAATTTTTTTCGCATATTTCTATGCGTATTGTTTTATTTTTATTTAATTTTCTATTGTAATCGTAGGTAAGCATTTATCGATTTGCTTGAAACTATACCTGTATAATCTAGAGAGTAACACCTCCATGCAGTATTAATACTATGCCAGTAAGTGTTCTATAATATACTTATTATAATTAATAAAATATATTATGGCAAATGTGTTCAAATACTTTCGAGAGTCACTGTATATATAAACATATACTTATATAAACGTTCTGATTTTTTCATTTTGTTCTCTACATACATATTAGGTAACTCACACTCACGTGATATTTTCCTCTTCTCATTTGTTCTACTTTCCTGAAATATCTTTCGTTTAAGAAGAAGGCTACCATTCTCTTTCTCTCCATTTTATATTCATGAAATTTGTATTATGCGTACACACACAACACACACACACACACACATAA
Source organism: Polistes canadensis (assembly GCF_001313835.1). Classification (NCBI taxonomy): domain Eukaryota; kingdom Metazoa; phylum Arthropoda; class Insecta; order Hymenoptera; family Vespidae; genus Polistes; species Polistes canadensis. Next base: position 492,203 of record NW_014569603.1, read on the forward strand.
ATATATACTATACATGCATGAAGATACATAGTATATACATAAAAATCAGAAGAAAGAGGGAAGAACTTCGTGAATTTTTTGAATTGACACGAGATCATATTACGTTCGTCCGTGTGGAAACATAAACGTAAAAAGTAAAACAATGTTTTCAGAATAGTATAAATGTTAGCCATAGTTTATCAAGGGTCATCTATTTCTATGTGACTAATAAAAAAAATGAAGAGATAAAAAGAAAAAATAATTAACTTCTTCGTGAGAATTGGAATGAAAAAATATATTAGCAATAATAATTAACAATTCTCTGAGAAGGGAGTAAAATATTAAAAGATTTGGTGTATAAACACATTCTTGGTCTTATAATAATCTAAATATCAAACAAATTCAATCCATGATATAAAATAAAATATTAAAGTGATCGAGATAAAAAAATATTAATAATTGATACGTCAATTTATTTTGTCATTTATTTATTCTTAAAATTTTTACATTATATACAGGAATATATACATATTTTTATTTTTAATTAATGTACATAGTACTTATTTTTTTGTGCGCTTGTTTTCATATAACAAATAATTTGTTAAATAATTCAAATAGAAATATTGAAATATTTCAAGCAAAAAATATTTCACTTTGACCACTAGAATAATCACTGTATTGTATTCAATATATTTGAAATCCATTTAAATAGAAATGTAGAAATATTTCAACCAAAAAATATTTGACTTCGATCACTTGGATATTCGCTTTACTGTATGCATCATACTGAAGAAAAAAAATTGGATAAAATATGAGAACTCGTATACTGTGAAACTGTAAATTGTTTGACAAAAGAGAAAGAATAGACTGATAAGAAAGTTAGAAGGGAGGAAAAAGAAAAAAGAAAAAGGGATCATCCCGATATCGTTTTATTCGTAAAGGAAAGACCTTTTCTCGAAGTCGAGTAGCGATCCAACGACATCCCATTTCCCTTTGGTCCAGCTCGTAAAACTGTAAATCCACGCGTCGAATGACGAATGTTAATCGGATGCGAAGGAGTATGAGAAGAGAAGAAAAAGAAGAAAAAGTAGAAAAAGTATAGAAGAAGAAGAAGAAGAAGAAGAAGAAGAAGAAGAAGAAGAAGAAGAAGATAGAGTAGGAAGAACGGATTTATTTCTTTATCCTCTTTTATATAATTTTACTACCAAATGCAGAAAAATGTACTTCCGAAGGGACATTCTAAGGATACCTATCATACGTATCTACGTGCATTTTTCCATAAAAAAGAAGAAGAAGAAGAAGAAGAATAGAAAAATATGCAGAAAAGATTTTCTTCTTATTTTTTTTTTTTATTTGTATTTTTTATTTTTATTTATTTATTTATTTATTTATTTTTTTTTTAAGGAATAAGATCACTGGCTGACAGTCGATATGTTACACCATAATATATCATTCCAATGATTCGATCATAAGTTACGGAGTTTCATAGTACACGAGTGGATTTACGATAGTGCGTGAAAAGTTAGCCGCTGATCCGGTTCCAAGTGGCGGAATTCACTCTTGCACTTTCCAAGCCAACCCCATAACTCAGAAGAAAGAGAGAGAAAGAGAAAGAAAAAGAGAGATAGAGATAGAAAACGTTATGGTAATGTAATAGAGAGTGAGAGATACGATATCGTTACGTTCGCAAATTTATTTCCAAACGAGATGCCATTAATTTCAATCCTTAATCGAATCAAATGCGAATATTCGTATTAAAGATTTTTAATTATCTTAATGATGTCGAATATTTATTTATTCACATTCATTTGTTTTTATATATTATTTTTAAGTGTTGCATATATTTTACAATTAGATAAATGCTGTTCTTAATTAATACACGTTTTGTTTCTACTGCGCGTGTTTATGTACGAACGCGCTTAATTAGAAATTTGTATATGCGAGTTGTAAATTTTGTACATGGAAGACTCGTGGTATTTAATGAAGAATAAATATTATAAATTAATATCAATTTTGTTATTCTTTAGATGATATATCGTTTTTCCCCAAAAAATTTTACTTTTTTTGTACGTTCATGTATAATTGCAAAGAAAAAATAAAGTTTTTTCGAGATCATAATTTTCCAATAGATAAGTAAATAGAATCACGTGATTTATATGTTAAAGAGAAAAGAAAATGTTTAATATTAAAATATTGGTAATTTCATATCATATTTAAATGAAGTATTAAAAATATTAAAAGATACTTGTTTTTTATATTATTTTTATTTGAGAACGATATCGTTTGAAATTTTTTTGTTTACAAATGTAAAATAAATTGATGAATATATCCGTAAGGAAAGTAAGCTGAGGAATTGTAAGATAAGAATTTATCCCTCGAAGGGTAAATTCTTAATCGTAGCGAAAATCTCCGTAGCAGAAAGATCCCTACCGATCATTCTCCCCGTTCGCATTATCATAGTAAACTCGTGCTAAGAAGATGATCTTGGATCAACGGTGGAATCTGGTGTAAGGCGGCGACGGTAGTCGTGAGATTTCATGGTGCGTACTTATTTAGGAATATTATAATGAGAATGAAAGGCTGACAGAGACAGAGAAATAAAAAGGGAGATAGAGAAGGAGAGAAAGAGAGAGAAAGAGATAAAGAATCGTAGACGCAACATTGCCAACATAAAGTGACTCACAGTTGTATGACTTTACATTCATGAATACGGGAAAAGGATTTTCAACGGACAAAAATTATATTCTATCCTTTGTAGAGATTAAACTAGCCACTTCTACAAACAATTTTAAAATCGTTAGAAGACCTTTTGAATCCTTTTGAATTTTACTAACACAACGTGTACGTTTATGTTATATCTTACATAGATATGCACACATGTACATACTACGTACAATATGCGTGTTGTTAAAATATTTTGATAGGTACGAAATTTCATCGGTTTTATTTATTCTATTATAGAAATTTGTTCGAATTAATTAATTTGTGTATATTTTCTTTTTTCTTTTTATTCTTTTTTTTATTTCTTTTTCTTTTTTTTTTCATACCTTTGAACTTTATTTCGTTGAACAGCGAATCGTTAAAATTATTTTAGTTCGGTTCGAAAAATATATCTCATCGTGTTATTTGTTAGCGTGAACGAGTTAAACAACTAGTAGTAGGAAGGAGTTGGGACGCGAATGGGGGTAGGTTATGCCGTTGCGTTGTTGCAATAATTTTCAAAAGCAAAATTTTTGAAAAATTTTCGAATCGTTTTAAAACCTCTAGTACGACGCCGCGAGGCGTTATTCCAACAAATTTTACATAGTCCACGTCGGTGCACCGTGAATTATGCTTCTATTAAGTTCATGAATAATTTGCAGCTACGATGTTATTCCTGCATACGAGTCGCGTGTATTTTGTGCCACCCTACCTCCTACCCTCCTCCTACCTTTTCTATCCTCCTTTAAGAGAGGATTCCGGTGCTAGTGGAAACAAAGTCGATATTTATCTTCGAATTTTATTCCACCCGAAATATTTTCAAATTTTTCCTTTTTTCCCAAAACAAACGTATTGAACCGCAAGCAGAACAATCGTGTGTCGAAAATGCTAAATAAAAAAATTGAATTATTGCAAAATTTTAGGTAGTTCATTTTTTTTATTTTTCATCGTGTTGTAAATAATTTTCATTTTTTTTCAAGAAGGGTTGTATTATACTTTCGAATAGTATTAATAATTATTAAAAATAAGTCCTACCTCGTATACATAGGTACGCGTTATTTTCATAATTTGTAAATTTAGAAGTTTTATAATATGTAATAAATATTGAAAAGAATGGTGCGAGTAAATATGAAGAACCTTGAAAATGACCTCTTTTTTTCTCTCACTCCATCTCTTTCTCCCTCTCTCTCTCTCTCTCTCTCTCTCTCTCTCTCTCTCTCTCTCTCTCTCTCTGTTTCGAAAGACAGTAGAATTATGGATTCTACAATCGTTGCCAATTTGTTCACCGAGCCGAGCCATATTTCGACGTAGAAAATGTCGAAAAGCGATTCATGGTCGCGAATACTCGGCCAGGGCAAATTCAGAATTAAAACGCGAGATTCGTAAATGGAGGAGCCAGTCTGGAAGAATGCAGTCGCTGTTTTTAACGTGACAGAAGGAACAAAAAAATGGATGAAAAAAAAGAAAGGTAGGAAGTAGGGGGAAGAGAAGGAGGAGGAGGAAGAAGAGGAGGAGGAGAGTACGCTTTCGTTGGAGCACTTAGGGGATGATTTTTAAATTGAATCAAGCTTCGTGTGTTCACAGTTCCGAAAAGAGTGTCGCTCGATTTCGGTCGAGAGAACATGTTGACGGACGACTTGGAAAGTTGATAAAGTTGGTCACTAATGCTGGTCATGTAGATATAGATATATATATTATATAATATTCTCACACGTTTAAAACTAGGAAAATGTGGGTTAAACATTTGTATAACATGTTGAATAATATGGTGATAAAAATTCATCTACAAGTTACAAATGTTAGCAAGAGAGAAGTTTTACCGAACCACTGAAACTTTCTCAATTATAACATTGTACTTTAAATATATACATATATAGATTTTATAATGCAATGTTATTAATTAGGTGAATATTATTTATGCGTTTATTTGCTTCTATATTTCAAACTTATTACGGTGCAATAACTAACACAAATTGATACGATTTATATAAGGTATTTAATATTATTGATAAGTTTTTTTTTATATCATTCGATGTGAGAGAGATAAACATAAATTATTTATTTAATATTTAAAATAACAATAGTAATCATAATTTTCAATTCAATTGTATCGTTGTTATCAAATTTAACGCTAAATATTATATAAAACGATCCAAGAAGCGAGAGTGTTTTCCAACAAGAATTAAAATTCTCCATTAGATGTTATTATACTTTTCTTAATTTAATTAACAAAAATGAATAATTATTAACAAATTCGCATTATTATTTATAAATTATTTATTTAATTATTTAAGATTATATTTCAATAATAATAATGTTAAACTTATGTATATGATTTGCGTCGTTGAATTTACTGTTAAAAATGGTAATTATGATGTTGACGAAGAGCGCGAGGGAAAGGGTTCAGGTGGCGTTAACTTTCATCAGGAATGTCATGAGGAAACGCCTGAAATATCCTTGTCGAGAGGTTAGTGGCACGCAGGGCCAGGGCCAGGGCGCATCTTCCCAAGGAAATTTCGAGGTGCTTTTAGCTCTTGTGGGCGGTCGCGTACTTCCGGTTTCCGCAATCGCTTAGGGTGGCGACGAAAACGTCGTATGCCAATTAAGAAGACGTCCACCGTGCTAAAGGACCCGACAGCTTGCTGGCTAAGTGGTTGCAATACGTTTAGCCGGAATGTGCTCTAACTTTCTACACTCGTGACAGGACGGACGTGGAAGTGAGGGTTGAAAGGGGTAGAAACGGCCTCGAAAGGGATTCCCTATCTCTCTCTCTCTCTCTCTCTCTCTCTCTCACACACACGCACACTCACTCTCCCTTAACATCTTCGGTCTTATCTTCCAACTCGGCTACACTTAAGAAACTTCGAAAAATTTCATCTTACCTGGGTCCAAATAAAATTTCGTTATTTATTTGATTAATATCTACGGGTATAATTATTTTTTTTGTTAGCTTAAAAGTAATATAATGATTTTATTTATTTTGTACACACACACATAAAAATATATTAAGAAAGAACATATAACGAAGAATATTTTCATGTGTTACTAATATTAGAATTTTGTTAGTAATTATACGTGTCGGTATTCCTGAAGATATATCAAATGATGAAATATTTTTTATCGTATAGAAATAAAAAGTTTATTTAAAAAAAAATTATTCAACATATTAGAAGTAATCTAAAACGTTTTCAAAAACTTCTTATTGTATTATAAAATTTTACGAGTCCCTCTCCCTCCTATTAAAAAAAAAGAAAACAAGATTTTAAGATCCTCATAAATTTAGTGACTCTTTCTATGATGGTGTCGATAAGGAGGAACGCAGTATGCCAATTAAAAGGGACCCACAAGCATTGAGCTTCTGCAGTGACGTAGAAACAGCGAGTATAAACTGGGGGTTTAAAGGACTCGACAGCTTGCGGGCTAAGTGGTTGTAATACGTTTAACCGGAATGTGCTCCAACTTGCCACATGTATGGAACTCGTAAGTGTAGAAGTAGAAGGGGATTTTGTTGGAGGAAGAGTAGTAGGAGGGGTGGGGTATACGCGGCATGAAGTGGAAGCAGGAAGAGTTGCTTCTACGTCCTCCTTCTGGAGAAGTACACACACACACATATTACGAAAACATCGAACTATTCATACATACAGGGTGTCATTTTAAAATCTTAATATTATTCCTTTATTTTTAATGAAAATAATTTTCTTTTTTTTGGGAAAGAATATGTTTTCGTTTTGGACAAAAAAATTGATGCATTACTGATGAACGAGTTTATTAAATGTAATGTAATTTTTTAAATTAATTAGATCTTATGTTGAATTTTTATATGAGGTTTGCAAGTGCGTAACATAAACCCTTTTTTCAGACACTTGTTCAATCAATTTAATGCAATTATTTTAAAATAGAATAAACAAAAAAATGTTTTCTATAGAAATATACATAAATGCATGCATATATACGTGTACACATATTTACGTATCTTACGTTTAAAAGAAAGAGAAAGAGAGTTAAAACAGTTTGCTATTGTATTATCGTGTTTGCGTGTAAAAGGAAGAAAAGACGATGGGGTACTCGGTTGGAAGAAGAATGTTGGAAAAGACGAGTAGAGTTGAACTTGACGTTAGCTATTGCTCTGGTGGTCCAGACGGATAAAGAAGGGAATGGGTGAGAAGATAGGAAAGAGAAAGAGGAATAAGTGGTGATGGTGGTGATGCTAGTATTGGTGGTGGTGTTGGAAGAATATAAAGACATACGAGAGAGAGGTAAAGTAGGGTGAGAAGAAGCGAGCCAGACTGGACGGCGCTGAGTTCGTCGTCGTCGTCGTCGTCGTCGTCGTAGTAAACAAAGCTGTAACTCTCCTCTCGTAGCAAGGAATCAATGCTTCGTGTTCTCTCCGACCTCTCCAAAAGGAACTAACTCTTCTATCTTTCTCTTCCTAGTTATTTCTTTCGTTTCTTTTATTCTTTCTTTCTTTCTTTCTTTCCTTTATCTTTTAACCGGTGCATGTTGATGCAGTTGAAAAATCGAACGAATTTGATTTAACTTCGCGTATTTGTATATATACACGTATCTATACATATATATGCAAATGTACATGTGAGTCTTTTTTCGTGAATATGAGTGCATCCATGTATGTGTGCGAGTATTGAATGGAGAGGAGGAGGAGAGAAAGAGGCATATTTCTCAGGAGTTGTCCTTCCTGTTTTCGAAGGAAGTCGTCCACGGTTCTCGGATGCTGCTTTTCCGGCATTTACTATAGTAGAACCTGTAGGAGCAAGCTGTGGGAGCCGTCTAAGTACTTCTACCGAGTACTAGTTAAGTGACTTGCGTTTAAGAGATAACGCTTCTATGGTTATGACGGAGCTTGGATTAACGGGGAATTCTTCTCTTAGTTGCTTCCTTTGAAATTTTCCTAAATAGCCTATTGCTTCGATCGATCTTATCGAAGATTCTTAAAGGATAATAATCATTATCGCGTGCATTGATTTGAATCTTTTAATTGTTTTTATGATAATTGCTAAAATCATATTTTAATTTTTGTATTTTATAACTTAAAAATGTTCATTAATTTATTATTGATCGTTTATGTGTTTAGATAAAAATGAAGATTTTTCGGATTTTGTACGTTGATCATTTGTTTTCTGCGTTAGATAATAATTTTGTTGGAAAAAAAGATTGATTTAGAATAGTTTGATATTGAAAAATAATGGAATCGAGTTACAAGTTGTATTTAGTAGAAGTTAAGTGGAATTAGAGAATTCGTCGAAACTTCTATTTCATGGATTGGTCTTAAGTTTCGAAATACTGCTTGAACATGTCCGTCGATAAAGTTAAAAGGAACGGAAGTAGCTAGACTCGCTTCTTTCACGGAGAGTGGTTTTTTTCCTAACTTTCTCTCTCTCTCTTTCTCTCTTACTCATGCTAGTAGTGTGGCGACGTCGCGGATCGACAAGTTCAGATCTTTTTGACCCTTGGAAATGGCATGAGCGATGAGGTCAGGCGAAACTATCGAGGCAGAACTTATGGAATACGTGGCGACATGCATCACGGATTATTTTTATAAGAGTGAGATCGATCGTGTGACGAAGGATTAGATTTTTGAAAATACACGAATATTTTCATTCCTCCTCCTCCCCCTCCTCCTCCTCCTCCTCCTCTAATGATGATGAGAGTTGATTTATGATACGTACGTCAATTATTTTTCGTTTTGTATCAATCTCGCGATTATCTCCCTTTCGGTTTCTTTTTTCTTTCCCTTTTTTTTGTTTATGTTATCACATCGATTTCATAAATATTATACAACATTCTCTAATTATTTTTATGAATCACACGCGGATACGTTTAATTTCGTTTGCTGGGCAATTTTAAAATGAACAAAACGGTTAGGTTGACGAAAGATATTTTTCCCCTCTTTCAAAATTATTTTTTAACTAGGAGATTTTCTTTTCATTCTTTTTTTCATATTTTTTTTATTTTTTTTTTTTATTTAAGATTTAACAAGTTACGCCCCGTTGATTCTAGGAAAGTTTTGTAATCACCGAGAACACTCGACGGTAAAAGAAGATCAGAGAAAAAGGGTGCGAGAGAGAGAAAGAGAGAGACAGAGAGAGAGCGAGAGAGAGAGATAGAGAGAGAGAGAGAGAGAGAGGAAGAGCAGAAAGAGGAGGAAAAAAATAAGAATGCAATAATAAGTTTTCGTAGGAGAATCTTTTAGACATGAAGAATTAATGAGTCGTTACCAAGGGTTTCAGCAATTTCCTCGAGTGCATCTTATTCTCTTCAACTCCCTTAACTTACAATCTTTTGCCATATTTATTTTCATCGTAACATCGGTCTTAATACTTTGCTCGTGTTATTGTGAAAATAAAACGAATTTGTCAAAGTTCGTTCCTTTTTTTTGAGATTTCAGCATATTACGAATAAATTTCCTTTAATCCCTTTTTTTTCTTCTAAAAAAATCGTTAGACAATTTTAATAATTAACAATTTTAACAAACAAGATGCATAGGATAATTATTAAATATACATATCTATGAAATTGGAAATAAAAAGAATAAATAATGCGAACGTTAACTTACAAATCATTAATAATTAATATAATAAAAAAATACGTGACCTTGAATCGAGTTTTGTTTAAAAGTATAAGGACGTGGGAGCTAATAAATCTCAATAGTATCGTAGTTTTGAGTTACGCATTTTAAAAAGCGAGTCGAAATCGTCTGACGATGTTAAAGTGTATAATCGCATAATTTAAAAGTTCTTCTTTCGAATGTATATATTTACGAAATATAAAGAGAACGTTGATTTTTTTGTTTAGTCGTTCCCTTTTGGCGAAAGTTTCTTAATCATCAAGTGAATTCGTGCGAGAATCACGAAGAATTCAAAAAGGAAAAGAATCTGCGGCCAGTCTCGGTAAACAATCCCCATGGTAAACTTACTTCTTTTGTTTTATTATTTCTCACAATTCTTTTTTTCTTTTTTTCCGGTTATACGTTTTCTAGGTCACGTTATAGAGTGCATACAGTTGATTTTAATGCCCTTCGTGATTGAATAAAGCTTATTGTTAGATAGAATGAAAAACTTTGAATTTATAATATTTAAAGAAATAAAAATAATAATATATTAATAAGTAAATTAAAGAATTATATGAGTTATATTATATTTTATGAAGTGCATACACACATTTCATTTAAAAGTCAATGATAATACGTGATAATACAAATTTCATTTTTATGATACATGAAGATCATATATATTTATTTTTTTTTCTTTATAATTAAATAAATTTTTATTTAATATTTAAATAAAATCGTGGGGAGGAAAAAATTCGTAATGCAGAAGTAAAAGATACAATATTTGTAAACGGAAATCAAATTAGAGAATTTAAAAATATACACATACACACATTTATTATACACACACACACACACACACACATTTATCAATTTAACTCTTTCAAAGAAATTATATTATTTCAAAAAGTAAATACAAAATGATGGAAAATTATTTGTCCGTCAAGCTTTTCATGTAATATCATAATTAATTCGACTTTTGATGGGTTTATAAACGCATACATGCATACGTACGTATCTACGTACATAAAGATGAAAACGAAATAATATATATAAATATTGTTGATTTTATTTTCAACCATGTAGAGAAATTAATTTCCATAACTTTAGTCAAATATTAATCAATTATGTAGAAAAACTTTTAATTACATTTTCTGATTAGTTTACCCGAACTAAAAACATCATCAAATATTAATCGATGTACAGAATAATAACAACTTTTAGATATTAAACTTTACTTATTGATTACTATTGAATGATAATAATACATATTTAGATTAGAATTTCAAATAATTTTTATTTTTTAATAATTTGAACATTGAAAATATTCTACAAAATATATATGATATAACGTTAGAAGAAATATAGAATAATATATGATAAATAAAATAATAAAAGTCATAAAGTTTTTTTAATGGTATCCAAAAATATAAAAAAAAATTCTAGATAATTTCGTTGTCCCTCAAATGAGATATAAAAGTATGTATGTAGAAAAAAAACGCAAGGGGGAAAAAAAGAAAAAAAAAAGGAAAGAGTTAGAAAAATATAATATAATAAAGACAGTAAAGAGAACCATCACGTTCTAAATCGAGTCTCGTCATGGGGGATATCGATGTGATTGGGTAGAGTGAAGAAAGAAATGAACTATTTTTTATCGAAGTAACGTTGCTGTGTAACAATCTTCGATTGGTTTAAGTACTTACTAGCCAACTTGACCGATGAAGCTCGCTTGGGGAGGAACTACTATCGATGGGGAGTAGAACCTGTAGAACTCTTGGCATCGCTCAGTCGAGGTCAATCGTTCGTGACGAAGGTTCTATGGGTGTATGGATGAAATGAAACGCCGAAGCAAGCAAGCAAGCAACTAAGCAAGCTTGCCTGCTGTTGCTATTGCTGTTACTACTGCTACTCTTGGTGCTAGTAATAGTGATGGTGATGGTGATAGTAGTGCTTGGTGCTTTTGAGACGCGTCAAGGATGGTTAATTCGAAATCGAGATGAATGTCGAGCTTGTATAAAGCTCCAGCACAAGCCCTTATAATGGTTTACCGATTTTTAACGTCACCATCCTTGCAAAGATCGATGTTCCGACGATACGTCATGTTCAGATTTATTATTGAAGCATCTACATGTTTATGCTTTTAAATAAATCTCCATTTTGGTTTTGAATATTTATTTAAGTTTTATAATCATCGTTTATTAATACAACCAATAGTAACGAGGAGAGATAATGTGATATCGATGATTGATGAGTTATGGTCATTTACCATTTACATTGTTTCTTAATATTACCTGTTAATATTAATTGTTCGAATTATCTGCCGATACACGGTCTATTAAACAGTGCGCGCTAATATCAGGCTGTTAAAATTAATTGATTGGCAATATAGGATTGGGTCAAACATTTCCCGATAACTTTATAGCTTAATTATCTTTGTTTTCTTTTTTTTATATAAATTGTGCTTTAGGAACAATATTTATCCTTAATAATAATAATTCTTGTTAACGGTCTGACATCTACAGTGGAAACTATTTCGTATTCCTTCATTCCCCGTTTTCTAACTCCCCATCGTAATCTTTGTAGTTATTCGTAGTTCATCTCCCAATAAAAACTATATTTCGTTGGGAAAGTGTAACAATGTTGCACCCAACTAGAACGAGAAACATCGACTCGAGAGTTTTGCCGTCTCCTTTTATTTCTCCAGAGGCTTCAACAGAGAAAATGATCAAAATTCTACGCTTCTTCTCTCTTCTCTCTGTGTTCTTTTCTTTTCCTTTTCTCTTATTCCCTTTTCCTCCTCCTTCTCTTCTTCTTCCTTCTCCTTCTCTTTTTTTCTTTCCTTTTTTTTTCAACCACACATATACTCATACATACATGCATACATGTGTACATATACATGGATACACACAGTTCGTCGTTTCTTTTTTCTATCTTTACTTTCCTCTTAAAGAAAAGCAGGCAAATATAAATATTTCATGAACTTTCAGACGAGTTTCTCTACAAACCCTAAACTCTCGAAGAGGCGAATTTTCGATTCTCAATGTGTAACACCTTCCTCACCCCTTCATCTCTTTTACTCCTTCGTACATATGTTCCTGCTCTCGAGACTGTTCGTCAAAAAGATTTTTTTTATCTTATTTTGTGAAACGTCCAGATTTATATCGATTCGTATTAATATCCAAATGTTAAGAAACGATATTATTTATTTATTTATTTAAAAAAGAAAATAATCCAATATCATATACTAAGGCTATTTATATAAACATAGAAAATTATTATTAATTTATTTTTGATAATTAAAAATTTGTATCTTAAAAAAATATAAAATATTGTTCACATAATTAGAATATAATATTAAACAAATTAATAATCTTTTGTGTATTCTAATAATATAACGAAATATTGATATAAACATTTGTTTATCTCTAAATCTGAGGGCTTTTTGAATCGCATGCTCGTGCCATTTGAAGAAGGTAGTTTCTTCCGAAACAAGCGTGTTTGTTCATCCGCGTTTGTTGATGCCAAGCATCGCCATCCTGTTCGTCGATAAGAAACTTTACTCGTAAAACGGCTCGGATATTCTCGGGAAACGCTAGACGTTACCAAAAGTGATCCATCCACCCTATCCATATCCATATTCTTGCGGAGTCTTCATAGATCATCTAGAAATCCGTCTATGCGTACTACATCTTTCTAAACTTTCAAAATCTACCAAGTTTTATACTTCAAATTTGACAATGCGTTTGGGGTTGTATCGAAATACTGATTTTTGATTTTTTTATGGGTCATATATATATAATTAAAAATGTAAAATACAATATGTTAAATAAAAGAAAATAAATTGTTATCTTAAAAGTTGATAAAATAATTTAAAATATTAAAAAGAAATATTAAAAGAGAGAGACAGTTTATACAATCTATAAAATACAAACTTTGAACGTGATGATTGTGTATATTTTTTTGTATTGCACGAATATCTCACGTGCTATTGTTACATTTGGTTTGTCACAAATTCCATGGACTCGCTTTACAAAATACAGAATCTATTGTTACAAAGAAAGCCCATTGTTAAATACACCGGTCCAAGTGAATAGAACGTGTTGCTTTTAAATGATCTCCGTGCTTTGAAGCGTTCTCGGAAGGGGAAAAAAAGTGTGGATATCCGTTTTCGTTAGTCACATAACATACAATATATGTATATTTGTTTTTTATCCTATACTCTTTCCCACACATTTTTCCTAAAATAGTTAGATATAATTGCGATTTTACTTAACTATTAAATTTCATTTCATTTTTGTATAAATCGTTTAACATAACCTGAGACCACGGAAAAAATTTTCTTTGTAAACAAATATTTTTACGATCATTCGCGAGAGCGAATATTCAAATAAAATCTCATCCTGACCGTTAACATGTTTGGAAACATAAAAGAAATAGAAAAAAAAGAAAACAAAAGAGCTCCCAAAACAGTGAAGAACAAAACTACGGTAAAATTTTGATGGCAAATATTTCTTTAATATAACGCAACGCAATATGCGTTAGAATTTTTCCTCCAAGTATTCCTCAAGCATTTGTTTAAAAATATAATAAGACATTCTTAGGATCGTTTTCAAACGTTTACTTTCAAGCTAAATTTTCTGCTTGATCGTTAGCATGTTGAGAGAAGTAAAAAAGAAAAAAAAAAAAAGAAGAAAGGAAATAAGAATAGAAAGTATCGGAATAAGGAAACAATGGAAAAATTCCTTTGTAAATACGCATAAATATTCTTTCGATGACGTCGAGTTTTGTAATAGGGAAAGTTCGAAACAGCAGAAAGGAGGATGATGGTGGTCGGGCTAGGAACGGGGCTTGTGGGGTTGGGATCAGGATTGGGGTTAGGGTTGGGGTTGAGTAGTAGTAGTTAGGGGTAGAGGGTGAAAAGGAAAAGTAGTTTAATCGAGAACTCTGTCGTTCTCTGTCTCTCTCGTTTTAGGTGGCCTGGATGCTCTTCGACAAGAGCGCCATTCTGACGGTACAAAATCACGTTATTACCAGGAACCCCAGAATATCTGTGTCACACGACGAGCACACAACCTGGTACCTACATATCAATAACGTGCACCAGGATGACAAGGGAAAGTACATGTGCCAGATTAATACGGCCGCGGCGAAGACGCAATATGGATATCTACATGTCGTTGGTAAGTTCTATCATATTTTTATTAACCAATTTTTTTTTTTTAAACAACAACTACTTCCTTCCTTGAATATGTCTTAAGATTCTCTTTCTTCGTTATATTTTTAAATGCTTAATATATTATCTCCTTAATTGAAATTTATAACAATTATTTCATTCAATTTAGTCATTTATTTATGAGCTTGAGTGTCTTACGTTGGTGCAATTCGTTTAGAAGTAAATCTTTTCAAAATATTTCGCAATCAAATTTTAAAAAGTATGTTTAGATAATTCAATAAAGAAACTAATCAGATTTAATTTCAAATTCATCACGAAACATATAAATCAATATATTTATCAATGAACATATCAATGTGAGAGAAGGAAATATTTGAAATTCCGAACGTCAGATCGTAATGGACGAAAGGACAAAGGATGGACTGCTCAAAGGGTACAGACAATAATAATTTAATCAGAAGTGGATATTCCCGGACTTAGTGGGCAGGTGTTGATGTAAAAGGAGAATGGGAAGTTTGAAGGGATTTCCAGAAGAGTGAAAGAGAAAGATATAGAAAAGGGGAGAGAAAGGGAGAGAGAGAGAAAGGAATAGAGAGAAAGGTGACTTCCGTTCTCTGCCATCCAAGAGAACATATTAATATCTCGAGTTTTGACGTCTGGATGGAAGAGTGGGAAGGAAGAAGGGAGGAATGGTGGGGGTGTGCCGACGAAGTCGGTAGAGTAATCAGTGGGCTAGATTAATTGTTTCCACGGGACTTTCGTACCTTCTCGTTGCACGAATACACTCAAGATTTCCGACCTTTATCTCTCTTTCTATATCTGTATATAAATATATATATGGTATATAAACGTTTGTCTCTCTCAGTTTTTGGAATACCAGCAATTGTACCGACGCATCATACTACCCCATTGTTCATACGTCTCTCTGTTCGAGAGGAAAATAATATATTAAAAACAAAATAATAATATTACCAATACTATTTATATTTTAATTGTATTTAATTATATTTATTATTCTCTTTTTAACCATTCAACGTTTATATACATATATATATATATATATATATATAGGTAGAGAAAAATGTATCGGAACGGGACAACTTATCATCGAATCATCGATGCGAATCATCCAGTAGAATCGGTCGTAAACATCAGACACCCGTGACACGGTCCAACGATTTATTCGTATTTCCGTAACCGACGAAACGCGTTCCGCTTTTCCGTAACGCATCCACCCTTGTGCTTTTCTTCTCGTCTTTTTCTTATCATTGTGATTTCTTTGTAAGAAACTTTTCTCCTTGGTCTTCCCGATTTCTGAAATTCTACGAAGCGTGTAAGCTACAACCAACCACACACGCACAAACAAAACATTTGATTTTATTGGCCCATTTATTTTCTTTATATTTAGTATACTGTTCTACGTTTAAACGTAAAATTTTACATTTGTTTTTTTTTCATTTTAATTAAATTCTCTCGTTTTTCGTTATTAATTATTTTTTCTAATTTTTAAGTTTTATTTAATTATTTCGTAAGATGCGCGCGTTAATTTAAAAAATGAAAGAAAAAGAAAGGGAATTCTTTATTTCCCTATCTTTTTTTTGTTTCAAAAGAAAGGATATAGTTTTGGTTACATGTAAGATATTTTTTAATACGTTTTAAATAGGAGGATTAAAATGTACACTTTTAATACAGATTAAGTAATGCAATATACTATTCCTTTCGTCACGATGTTGAGGCCTTTAACGAGCAAAAGCCGCTTCATTCTTCTTCTTCTTGTTAGCAATATTGAGTTACAGCTTTTTTCTGAAATTTTGTGGCCCCAACCCTCCCACCTTAGAATAAGAAACCTACTGCGTAGCCTTGACTAGTAATATCTTTATTCTTTCAAATGGAACAAACAAGAATTCTTTCTTTTTATTTCCTAACAAAATAGTACTCTGCTAAATAAATATAAAGTCAATTGTTCAGAGAATTTTCGACGGAGGGAAATAAATGTATCGCTCGTTGATCGCGTGATTAAAAATTTTTTTTTATTACCATTATCAGTTAATAAGACAAATATTTCAATATTACATCGAACATTATTTCAAAAACTAATTTTGTTCTCGCATTATATTTACGAAATATTTCATTTATAATTATTTCTTTTACTTTCCATTACGGGAACTACAATCATCGATACTCAAACGTCACGTTTGGATGTATTTGTTTTGTTTACATTTACCTATACAAAAGGGAATTGGAATAACAATATCGGATAATAATTAGCAGATTAATTTACCTTATTATTCATTAACTTTTCGTACGGACATTTTCACTCATCGAATCGAATTAATGTCAATGATATGCGTAGGTAGGTATTTGAACAATTAGCAAATATAAAATTTATATTGAAAAATGTATCAATAGAGAAAGATATAATCATAATAATAATAATAATAATAATACCTTTCCATTGTTACAAAATGAAAGAGAGTCAATAACGATAATTTTATTCGGGCTTATAGAATTCGTGTACTGTTTTTTTTCCTATTTGTTGTTTTATTTTTTTTAATAGAGAGATATATATCGTAGTAAAGAAAGACAGAAGAGATGGTTGAACGAATAGGATGGAAGGGAAAGAATCCAAGGAGGCACTTTGATACTTACTTAACCAATACATACAGGAAGCTTTTCGAGCAACCACTGACGACCACCTGCGAATCCGAATTCGATTCACGTGCCCATTCTAGTTTCTCTCAAGTAGCCAATTACGAAAAAGAGAGAGAAATAGAGAGAGAGAGAGAGAGAGAGAGAGAGAGAGAAGGAGAAAGCGAGAGAGAGTGAGAGAGACTCGAAAAGATTCTCCATAGGTATTACAAGAAGGCATAGTAACTGGTACTATACAGGAAGTGGATATCGATCGGTGAAAATAAAAAAGGGATTCTCGTTGGGCTTGTAATAAGTTGGCTTGGTATCCTTGAGAGAAAAGCAAGATTTTTGTGTTCTCGTTCTCACTCCACTCGTGAATATCGTTGAATGAAGGCAGAGACCGGGTGGAGTCTCTTGTTGAAGTAACATTGGCTCTAACATTTTCCATGATATCAAAAACCACCACCATTCATACCATTTCTTTTATTTCTTTCTCTTTCTCGCTGTCTGTTTTTATCTTTCTGTCTATTCCTCTTGCTCTCCGTGTAGCTGGTTGGGTTCTCTGAGTTTTGGGACAACTCGACAGGCAAGAGGGAAGCAACACACGTGGTATTGCTCGTGTTCCGCTTGAATAATGCATCGACGCTTCGCATATCTATGTATGTATATATGTATGTACTTGTGTATGTGTATGTACATGCATATGTACGTGGGGTCGAGCGTGTGTAGTGACGTGTATCAACGACACCTCTGAAATACCAGTAGCCCTTTTCCTCCCAATAGGCTGACACCAACTGCAGAGGGATAGATGCCCTTTATATTTTGCTTCCAACAATCCGAGAACACAGCTCAATGTCACTACCAATCCAGAATATCGATATGGATATCTCAATCCAATATATTTTCTCATATTCTGTCGATTTATTCGGCTAACTAATATTTTCTTTTCTTGATTTCTTTATTTTTTTTTAATATTTTATTTATCTCACGATATGAAACGACAATAAGTACAAAAATGTGATTAATTACTTTATCGAGCGAACAATCCTTTGCATTAATTTTGAATTAATTTATTTCTATTCGTAAATTCACGTGAATAAATTTCAAAGATTAATTGTTAATACTTCTCCAACGTATGTTTAATCATTTGAGTAGGGGATATGGACTAATTGTTAAAGAGAATTGGCAAAAAAATCGAAAATAAGTGATCGTAAACATGAACAATTGTATCTACGGTGTTATTTTAACCACTATCATTTCTCTTTTCCCTTCCGTCCCCACTCCCTTTCTCCACCCCTCCAATACTTTTTTCCTTGAACGTAACCCTCGTATCTCCTCCCCTGAATTAAGCGGAAAAGTGAGTCCACCGTGGTGGTGCTCGAGAAAGAAATTAAACTTTAGTTTACTTACTCGGCGAAGTATTTTAACCGCCGTTAGAAGGAGAGAACAACGTTCTTATTTACACGAGACCTGTAATATTCCACGGGTAAAAACACGACGGGAAAGAAAGAAGGAATGGAGGAAGAAGAAAATCGTCCGGACAAAAAACGAGTCTCGAAAAAGAAAAGGAAAGGAGGTGAAAAAAAAACAAAAAATAAAGGGAAGATAAAATAAGAGTGTTTGTTTTTCGCAAACCGAATAGAACAACGATCGAAAAGAGTTACTTTTCTCTTATTCCTTCTTTCTTTCCTTCATTCATTCCTTCTTTCTATAGATTCACAAATGCAACATAGTAATACTCGAGTTAATCAATTTAAACAGTTAATTCAAATAAATTTTATTTATCTATTGTAAACTTTTTTTACATTTACTTTTTATCAATCCTCTTTTATTCTTATTATTTATTAAAAACTATATAACGATAATTGCCACGTAGAAATAATGCATTTAAGTATATTTCGTTTCTATCTCTTTCTTTGTATTAACAAATACGTAAAAGTATTCTAATTAATTCATTATTATCAATAAATAAATATTTTCGATTGATTTTATTTAACGTTAAACGAACATACCTTCTTTCTCTTATTATTTATTTCAAATAAAGAAAAATAATATATATATATATATGAATAAAGAAATCTTACATATATATATTAACACTAAACCTACAATGCGCGGTCAAATGACCGTTTTTGAAATTGCGATTAGAATTTTTCCTGTACAACGTTACTGTATCACCATGTAGCTTCTTGACTTTTCCTATAATATACATACAACCCATTTTTTAATATTCTCAACTTTTTTATTGTTTACTTTTTGAAAAAAATCCATAGCATGTCTTGTCTACCACGAGCGGTCATTTGACCGTTTGAAAAATTCATTTTATTTAAGACTATATTCTTTGAAAAGCGCTTTTCTGAAATTGTTTCACGAGTCACCAATGTAATTGTGGATCTACAATGTGGACAATCGAGCGATTAGAACAAATTGGAGTAAGAGTAGCTGATCAGAATACGATTCTCCAAATTCTAGGAATCGCGAATAGGATACCGAACGCGATAGCTAGGTAGCTATCGATAATCTTCTTATTTTTGTCGACGGAGTGAAACACTGTGCTCCTAAAATAATATTCTTTATTTTTTGTAAAATCTTTTCTCTTGTATCATTCTTTCTGTGAATACGATCAAAATTTTTTGTTGCGATAAATACTTTAGGTGTTCCAATAAATGACAGAACGCAAATGCATAACGGTCTTTGTACGACAGTACGGTCTTGCGATTGAACAGTAGGCATCAATATTTTACAGTGTATAATAAAAATTATTACGTGGTATAAGTGATAGTTTCGACAAATTCAACGTAGCTAACAATATTTGGTGTTGTATGATTTACAATTATTTTATTTTTATTTCTGGTCTCAATGTTTTTGCCCTGTTGGATTTATTATTTTATATTTTAGTTTTTACTTTATCATGTGTATATTTATCCTCTAAAATATTAAGACATTCAAGGAATATCAATTTAGTAGACAAAATAAATAATATCGATGATGTTCGTTCGGAAGATGACCAAGAAGTTTCCGATATTGATAATGATATAGTAGAAAATAATTGTGACTTATTTGACAGAGCGATTCAGACGAAGAGAATATTTTGAATATACGAAGAGGACAAAAAAGAAAGAGATTTATAGTTAGTTTCGAAAGTTTAACAAAATTCGGTGTAGATGTAACCGATCAAATGGCCAGAAAATATAGTGTGAAATCTAAATGTCCTAGATGGTCTTTACAGATATTTTTCAATATCTTAGATTTAGCCGGGATAAATGCTTGGATT
Source organism: Polistes canadensis (assembly GCF_001313835.1). Lineage (NCBI taxonomy): Eukaryota > Metazoa > Arthropoda > Insecta > Hymenoptera > Vespidae > Polistes > Polistes canadensis. The sequence continues at coordinate 512,525 of NW_014569603.1, forward strand.
TTATATAAAGTAACGACGGGTGAAGAAATATCAAGGTAAGAATTTTTACTTCAATTAGCAGAAAAGCTAGGGACTGACTATCAAAAAGAGAAACAGCTAAGCAAAGAATGTTCAACAGAAACAATAATAAATACAGCTACAGATTCTTCTGGACGGAAATTTTGTCATATAAAATATTGTAAAGTCAACAAGACTAACAAAATTGTATAAAATGTAAAAAAACGTATGTGGACAATGTGCAATTCATAATGCTGTAATTGGTAAAAAATGTGCAAAAACTGCAGAAATAAAAATTCTAAATAGAAAATCGGGGAGCAGGTGTCTTTGTAGCACCAGAAAAATATTTTGTTTAATATCCCATTTGCAAAAATCTCTTTCAATATTAAAATTCGTATGTTTTTTTAAAGCGGTCATTTGACCGCTCATGGTAGGAATAGGTATACATGAAATGTCGGTAGGAATAGTGTTAAAATAAAGTAACCACAGCGTATTACTTTCCCCCTCTTGTGTATCCTACGCAACGAGTGATTAGGGCGAAGCGCCGGGACGTGTACGGCCCTGCCAAGGCGTGAGACACGCGCGACAAAGCAGTATCTTTGTTTTTGGTGGTAACCACGGGAGCGCCAAGATCGTTGTAAGGGCTCCTTCTTTCTTCTAGCTTGTGCTCTCCCACCACAGTTATTACGCCAATCATATGTATTGGCGGTCGCATTATCATCGGGGTTTTCGGTGATTGGTCCAGCATTGCATCGCTTTTTTGTATAAAGCCCAGCGCGTTCTCGCGTCTAGCGGCACTCGTCATTTGGGCACTCGGCATTCGGCATGCAGCATTCATCATTCATCGATTGTCACTCGTGATTGCTGAGACTTGCGAGAACCACTTTGGGAAGAATTATTGTATTGCGCAATACTACATCATTTAAGTTCGGCCAGCGACAAGGGACAAAGGCGGTCCTGCACGTGGCCAGAATTGTTTTGCTTTGTACGGATTCTTCTTCAACGTTTCAACCAGGGTTTTTATGCCGAAAGGCTTTTCCCTGACGAGCCAAATAAAGCGTACTTGTTAGTACTGACTGGGCTCAAATATATTTGTTATTTGTGTTTTATTCTCCTATCCACCTTCCTATTAATAAACAATCTCGATATCACCCRTGAGGGCATTTTCGATTCACTATACAATCCACTGGAGTACCGATTAAGGCATCGGTCGCAACACCCCCCGTTAATTATTTATCAGTTTATCGAATCTTTCACGAATTCGGGGTATTTATATTTACAGTTTTTATTTTCCTCAAAAATTTTCAAACTTAAAATTGAATAGAAATAAAAAAAGAAATGTTGATTCTCACGAATGTACATAATCGTGCGAATGATACAAATGTCGACGGGATTTTCGAAGCACGCAAAACGGTATACACCCGGTCGAGTTTACGTATGAATATGCAGACAGAAAAAGAGAGAGAGAGAGAGAGAGAGAGAGAGAGAGAAAAAGAGGGTGACTCGTTCAACCACCCAGTTACCAACCCCCCTATCCCCATTCTGTGGAGGTCGAGGCTACTAAACGAACCGTCCCAAGTGGCCACCGTCATTTCATCGCGTATATTCACGGTTCGCTCGTCCGTAAAGAATCAAGCTGCTTGTGCTTTGCATCGAAATAAAAAGTGTATCATGACTCTCTCTCTCTCTCTCTCTCTCTCTCTTTTTTTAATATATACATAGAATTTCTTCCTTTCTCTATTCACGAAAGAGAGTAGTTTGACTCGTTTCGCGAGCCCTATAGTTATTGTTGTCTTTTGACCAATTTGGTTTTTTCTTACCTTGTCAACAATTAATTAGAAAGTAAAATGTTTTTCTTGTAATTTTTGTATCTCCATTGTACCGTCTATTTTTCTTTTTATATAAATTTTTTAATAATTTAAAACAAGATTTGATAGATAGATATTTTTTGAGAAATATAATTTGGAGTGTTATTCTTTGTTTTGTTTTTTTCTCTTTGTAAATGATTAGATATTTAATAAATTTGTGTTTCAATCCACGATATGTCGAGTAAATTTAGCTTGGAAATGTCCCTAATTGTCGTAGACAATAATAGAATAATATAGAAACGGCTGCATGTTAATAGAATTACTAGAATTGTCATCCTTTGTTTATTAACGTCAAGAGAGTCAAGAAGACTTCGTTTAATATTTGCTAAGCTTTTCCTCTTTTCATATTTCTCATTTTTCCTTTTTTCATTTACATTCCATAAATTATGAACGATATCATTTTTTTTTGTCAACTAATTAGTAATAATTAATAATCAATATTCTTGTCCCAACAGTATATTAATATATATGAGTTTCAAAGGGAAAATTGAAGACAGTTAATAAATTTTGATGAACAAATTTATTTGATCTTGTTGAACGTTTCGTCCCTTACTGGGGACTTCCTCAGCAACTACAAAATTTTTCTTTTTAT
>NW_014569603.1:516051-517847 GCF_001313835.1 Polistes canadensis
TATTGTAATGTTTATATATCTTTTTAACAAGTCATAATTATAAAATAATATAAAAAGAAAAATTTTGTAGTTGCTGAGGAAGTCCCCAGTAAGGGACGAAACGTTCAACAAGATCAAATAAACTTGTTCATCAAAATTTATTAACTGTCTTCAATTTTCCCTTTGAAACTCATATATATTAGTAATAATAATAATAATAATATTAATAACAACAATAATACTTACGAATAGTTACTACGATGACTGAGAAAATAAAGATAAGAAAAATTCGTATGTAAAATAATTTTATTATGTTCTAATATAAATCGTATGAAAGAGGAATGAGAAAAAAAAGAAATAACATAGTACGATTGGAAGTTTTGTCTTTGGTAGAACCACTATGGAAGATTCGACGATTTCGATGCAAGTGCAGAATCGTCATGGAGCACCCTGTATGTGCACTCAAGCATGCATACATGAAAGTAACGGGAAAACGACACTTGGGAATCGCGATGACCGCCACACTGGAATATTACTCCGATACCAAATGCAAATTGTCTCTTTCTCTCTCTTTCTCTCTCTTGCTTGTTTCCGTTCGATATCGAGATATTTGTCGTGATTCAATCATGAAAGAGAGAGAGAGAGAGAGAGAGAGAGAGAGAGAGAGAGAGAAAGAAAATAATATCAAATTCTTTGCTATAATCGTCGATCTTTCGTTCATTTATTTTTTCTCTGTTATTTAGAATATGATAAATAATTTAATTAAAATTATATGTTTCCAGTGATAGAGTAATTAGAATAACTTTAGAAATATTATATATTTTCAAGATAATGATTTCATATAAATATTATTAATTTAGAAATGTTTATACAATGCACTAATTACATGTTTCCTATCTTTCATACTTGATAATTTAATTAAAACTATATGACCTTGTATACAGGGTGATAGAATAATTAAAAACACTCACATCAGTGAGTATTAATTCTTATAAAAGATTGTTTTCTAAAATTAATATTACATGATTTAAAAAAAATACATATATATACGATGTACTATTTAAATATTTTCTATCTATCATCCCTTTCAAAAATATTTAAGGTAGTATTTTTTTCTTCTTCTTTTTTAGCAGTAATAAATCTTCTTTTCTAAAAGCAATTAATGTATATGATCGTTGTGAATATATGTATAATATAATATAATAGTTAAATATAATTAATTAAAAATAAAATTTCAATTTTTATTATGATACAGTATGTACTGTGTAAATCAAGTCCAATACTTTACATTGAAATTGAATAGACGTTATCGTTAAATTAATTTAATTAAAACGATGGATGATGAATGAATGAATTTTTATTCAAATAAAAAAAGAAAAAATGAAATATTTAAATACGCATTGTAATTGTAAATGGAAAATGGTACGTGATATAAAGTTAAACGAATTTCGTTTATTCATTGTCCGAGTCGACGACAATAGCGGTCAACGTTGGTGGCGTAACGTTAATACGCTTAACGACGTAGGAGGAAGAAGAGTGGCACTCCAAAGGACGACAAGGCAAGAGGTGGAATAAAAAACGGGTAGCTTGGTAGCGTGTGTCGAGGCATTTTGTGGTAAACATGTTCTCCAAGTGAGAAAGAGAGAATGTGGTAGATGGAGATAGACAGAGGTTTTTACTTTCTACCAAGCCTTGTCTCTCTATCCTTTTTTTATCTTCTTTGTTAGCTTCACGCTCGGTCAGAGAGAAGAGTTTTTAATGACGTATCTTACACTGTGCCAACCGCTTGGCCCTTGTCTCTCTCTCTCTCTCTCTCT
>NW_014569603.1:517927-578251 GCF_001313835.1 Polistes canadensis
TCTCTCTCTCTCTCTCTCTCTCTCTCTCTCTCTCTCTTTCTCTTTCTCTTTCTCCCTTTCTTCTTTTCAACTTTTTTGTTTTTTTATTCTCCTTTTGACGCAGGCTGATAGGTCGGAAGAGACTAACGACCCGCGTTCTTTTAAAAAAGCCAGAATGTTGCTTGAAACCTGTACGTGTATGTACATTTATATATCTATATGTGTGTGTATATGTATCTATGTGTGTACCGTTACTATGAAAGTGAAGAGAGGAAATGAGAATTGCAGTAGGATTTCCGTAAAGTCGTGAAACAATAACGTAACAGGCGGTGCTCGAGACAGTTAATGGATGGAAAGAGCTCTTGTACGCATATACACACATACACGTGTTTGTATGCTGTAAAACGTATCGTCATATATATTAATTTTATTTTTTTTGTATATATCATATATTATTATCATTAGATATTACTAAATTCGAATTTATTCGTTGAAAATTAAAAAGAGACTTGTACATTATTTTAATCAATTAGACGGATCAAATAAAATTTTCTTAAGAAATTCTAATAATTAGAAATAAGCATTGTCTTTATTTAAATGTAGAAATCGTTATGGTCGTTCAACTTCTCGAAATCGTAGAACTCGTAAGACTAACTCTTAGATATCTCAGTAACGTTGAAGATATACGAGTTTGGGGTTAGGAACCCGTCTTGAGTTCGGAATCGAAATCACCTGTAAAATTTATCCTCGGTCAATTCGACGTTAGCCAAGCCATCCTCGAAATCTCTTGATAGCGAAGCTTTCGCCTTCTCCTTCGCAAATATCCTTTACCTACCATAGCGTTAATCCGATTGTTATCGAACCGTTAGATTTTCTCAAGATGAGAAAATTATTTCTAAAATTACAATTTGATTTCTATACATATTCAAACTAATCAAACACATATCGTTTTCTTTTTTTTATTAATTAATACAAAAAAGAAACGGATGAGAGGGGTGGATGTGAAAATAAAAAACAAAACAATATGATCGGTCATAATGGATGATTAATGATTGTTGTCACGATTAGGAGATATCGTGTTATTTCATAGTTAAGCCGCTTTCGTAATTATAGAACAAGAATAAGAAGAAGAAGTGAGAGAGAAATGTTGACAAGAAAGAAAAAATCTAAGGAAGTCAGAAAAACCAGTCTAAAACGTTTGAAAAATATTGTCTAACTTATAAAATAGTAAATCGTATACGCGACGATGACAACAATTTTCCATCTATGTCTACATTTCTCGTTCTCCGTAGAAGAAGGAAGGAAGAAGAAGAAGAAGAAGAAGAAGAAGACGATTCGTATCCTTCTCAAGGACATTTCTTTCACTGTAGGAAGGGGCCTCTTATCACCAGTGATTACGAGTTTTTAACGGGGATTTCTTCCAGCCTGCGCCCCTCTCTCCCCAGGTCTCCTTTCTATCCACTTCTTACTCCTCTTCTTACCCTTTTTTTTTTTTCTTATCTTCGAACGTTTCTCGTTTCCTGCCTGACTTAAAATCCACCTTTCGAATCTTTCTAACGCTCGTAAACGGATTTTTTTTTTACTTTCCTTCTCCTTTCTCGTTCTTTTTCGTTCTTTCTTTCTTATTTTTCACATGACAAGACACCTTCTTGACGCATAATCGATTCGCAAGTTATAAGAATGGGATCTTTGCACAGGTGGTCTTCCTCTTTTTTGATAGAAAAATTGTAACCTTCATTTTTCTACTTTTTTCTTTTTTCGTTTTATCTTCTATTTTCTCATACTGATTTTTCTCGACCGGAATTCCATAAGAATTATGTTCGTAAGAGGAGAGAGCAATGTATTGGTGGTGGTTGGTCGATGGTAAGATTTGTGCAATTTTAACCTTCTATAACTTTACCACTTCGCAGTAGAATAAAACGATAAGGGGTAGTCGAATAAAAGTCATACTTACAACCGTACGTGTGTATGTGTGTGTGTGTGTTTGTGTAAGAGGAAGAAAGAAAGAGAGAGAAAGTTTCATCGAGTTTGCATCCTACTATTCCTCATGCATGTAGCATATAAAATGTCCATGTAGATGTAATACTGTCCCCCTTGGAGAAAAATAAAGAAACGTTTATCTCTCTTCTTCTTTCAAAAACATAGTTTTGATTTCAATCCGATATGACACAAATCGTCCGAACGATCTTCATATTATTATTATTATTATTATGATTATTAATATTATTATCAGAAGAAGAAGAAGAAGAAAAAGATCGTTTAAATTTTTAAAAAGTATTCCGATTTAATCTAACCGAGATACTCTTTCGTTTTAAAAATATATTCAATTTTTCAATGAGATAGAATTCTATCTTGTATAATACGAAAATAACCCCGCTTGTGTTCTTTCTCTCTGAAGCGTCTCCTGCAACACTGATCGAGTATTTCCGCTCAGTGGGAATTGAAAAATAATCAGCCGCGTAGCGAGAATAAGCGAAGTTTCGATCGAAATTCCACAACCTCCGTGTGCTCGTAAATTTAAATGAACGCACCTATAAATTATTCCTTAGACGAAGATTTTTTAAGAGAGAAAAAGACAAAAGGGATAGGGGGAAAAAGAATGAGAGAAAGAAAGGGAGAGGGAGAGAGAGAGAGAGAGAGAGAGAAGAGAGAGAGAGAGAGAGAGAGGGATAATGTCGATTTAGTTTAGCTTTTTCTCTTTCTTTCTCTATTTTTTTTTTTATATTCTTATCTTCACCTTTCTTTCTCTTTTCCCTTCTCCTACATATTATAGTAGTATCTCTTAACCCATATAAAAATTTAATTACACTCGGTATAATATTTATCCTACTGACCAAAGAACATTTAGTGATCAAAGGAATTTTTTTCTGTTTCAGTTCCACCAAACATTGACGATTCGCAGAGTTCCTCAGACGCGATTGTAAGGGAAGGTGCAAACGTGACTCTGACGTGCAAAGCAACTGGAAGCCCAACACCCAGCATCCGTTGGAAAAGAGATGACAATTCCAAGATCACGATCAATAAGAGTCTCTCCGGTTAGTATTTTTGTCTATTTTCTTTTTTCTCTTCTTTATTTTTTTATATTTTAACGATAAAACATTGAAAAAATATTATACACAATTATTCACACCTCATATCCTACACGATCGCGCGGCACGCGTGAATATGTTTGTTTTTTCGAGATAAAATCAATTATTTGTTATTTTAAAATAATAAATCATTTATTAAATTAAAGAGAGAGTATTGTAGAGTAATGCACGCGTATACTCTACTATATTTGCATCGATTCGTTTCGATCCATTTGTCTCGAATGTTATTTCAAAACGTTCCTCATATTCACTCCCCATCGATTTTATTTTCATTCTTTTCGAGCGAATATTTTCCCCTTCCTCGTTCCCTAAAAAAAAACAAACAAACAAAATAGAAAACTCATAGGATCTCAAAACTGAAAGCCACATTTATTTGCTGCTGAATAATCTCTAGATGCGCTACACTTCGAAAAAAAAAAAAGAAAAAGATTAAAAACAAAATCACACACAAATAAATACACAAGTGTACAAGCGTACAAGGTACGCGTTAAACTAACGCACACGCGCGCGCGCATATAGAAGAAGTGAACTTGTGTTATAGCTTTAAACGTTTTTAAAAAATCCAGTGGTTCTGCGTAGTCGTTTACACGAATTCGAGATATTTCAACCGGAATTTCGGCTTTGGTTGATCCGTCAGAGGAAAGCTAGCATTTACTTTCGAACGACATAAAAGAGAAAATGTTAGGTAGGTAGGTAGGTAGGTAGGTAGGTAGGTAGGTAGATAGGTAGGTTTTAGGTGGTACTGCTTTTCGATAAGTTCGACGACCTCGGCACGTATGTGCGGCAATTAAAAATAATGACACTCGCCGTTCTCAAAGATAAAATATGGAATGTTCGAAAAAAGAAGAAAATTTCTCCCCCTTCGGTAGGAAGACTCAGCTTTCTCCTCTTTATCAACGTCGAAAATATATCGAAACTAGAGAGAGTGAAATAGAAGAGAGGGAGTGAAATAGAAGAGAGAGAGAGAGAGAGAGAGAGAGAGAGAGAGAGAGAGAGAGAAAGAGAGAGAAAGAGAGAGAGAGAGAGAGAGAGAGAGAAAGAAAGAGAAAAAAAATGTAATTTGACAGGCAACGTGATATATATAATTATCTTCGCTAATGAAGCCGGCAACATATTTCGTTGGAAACGTCAATTATCTGCGAATATTTTCTTCTTAACTAACAGAGTGAGAAAGAAACATAAAGATAGACAGATAGATAGGGATAGTGCGTACGTCTGCATACTCGCGTGTGCGAATGTGTATATGCATGCGTGTGTGTCTGTATGGGTAAGAAAGTGAGGATGTAGTGATGAGTGAGTTGATTAAAACCGACATATAGTATATGGCTGGTAGAGTACGTTTTTTTTCTTTCTATCCTTTTTATTGTATTTTTTATTTTTTATACCTTGAATCTGTGAAAAGTCATGAGCAAGAGAGGGGAAAAAAGAATGGACAATTATCGTCGTTCCAGAAGGTATCAAATTAACGTTTAGCTTCTGTCGTTCTCTGTTTCTCTCTATCTCTCTATCTATCTCTCTCTTTCTCTCCCTCTCGTTCTTTGGTGAAAACTTATCGCGGTGGATTTAATCGCTCTTTAAATTCCAATTACAGTGCTCGAGTGGGATGGCGAAACGCTAGAAATGGAGCGCATTTCTCGACTAGACATGGGCGCCTATCTCTGCATCGCCTTCAATGGTATTCCGCCTACGGTCAGCAAACAGATCAAGGTGTCCGTTGATTGTAAGTAACACCCTTTAATTAGTTTCATTTCTTTTGTAATTATATCAATTTTTCTTTTTTTATGTTTTTCTTTGCTCTCTTTGTTTCAGTTGTATATATTTATTGTATTCACAATTTTTATCATGAACAAATTATTCTTCACGTTTTAAGCGATTCAATTTTATACATTTTTTATACGATCACTTGACAACATTATTTCTCCCTTTACGTCAGAGTTGCGTCGAGGTCTTATTCATTTATTAGTAATTATTCATATTATTTTTAACTTTTTTTTTAGTAATTGTAATTTTATATTCTAGATTAAATATAGAAAGTAGTTGGATCAATTTTTTTAATCGAATCAATGAAGATTAATTTTTTGAATATGATCATCATGTTCGAGGAAAGAAATTTTAATCTACAAACGTATTGGATTTCTCTACTCATATTTAATAAAGAATTGACGTATTTATTTCTACACTAACGTTGATAATTACAAATTGTAGGGAGTAAGAATTTACGGTATACGTGAGTAGAGTTTCTTATTACTAACAGCACTATTTGAAGAATATGTTTGTACGGTTTTGAAAATAACGCTTATATTCTACACGACTTCATTATTTCCAATAAATTAACAATCATTAATCTTCTATAAGTAATTTTTTCGTCTAACTTATATTATCTAACAATAACCTATACATACAAATATATGAAATAATACGATTAATATTTGATTACTAAATTATAATGTTAAATTAAATATAAATGAATCTAATTATGTAACTTTAAAATTATGGTGGGTTGCAAAAGGTAAATAAAAATGATTACACCCATATTTACACTCAAGCTCATAAATCCAGTGAAAATCGTTCGAGATACTCTGGTAAAAATCGATCTTTTAAACTAACTTTATGTGACTTGAATCATGTAAAAGTTAGGGTAGGGCAGAGAGTTGTTTCGTTTCTTTCATTCGTGAAAAGTGAATTTTTGGTGCACGTAGAAACTGTAGGTAAGTAAAGTAGTAAATAGTAGGGAAGAAACGGAAACTCGTCCCTTATAGGAACAAAATAGAATTCGTGACAAGGTATAAATGTCTTTCTCTCTCTCTCTCTCTCTCTCTCTCTCTCTCTCTCTCTCTCATACACATTCTCACTCTCACTATCACTCTTTGTCGAAGCTCTCGCAGGCTATTGCTTCTGGGTTGCGATGCACCAGCAACGTTCTGAACGAGAGAGAAAGATGGAAAGATAGATAGAGAAAGAGAGAGAGAGAGAGGGGGTTGCTTGAAGAACACACAATTTAATAATAGAGAAGGGAGCTCGGCGACAAAGCGAGGCTTTGTCGGCTCGTTTCTCCATTTCTATCTCTCTCTTTCTCTTTTACGTTTCACGAAATAGAACACGGTTGTCGGGCAAAGATAGAGATAGACAGAGAAGGGCTCGGAAGTGCCTCTGGTGAGACATAAAAGTAAGCTCGGGTGAACCGCGACACACCATTACCGTTTCCACCCTCTGTAGTGGCCTATTGTTACGTTACTGCCACTCCTAAATATCAGGCGCGTGCCTTTTCTTCGCCTACTTCCTGTTACTGACTTTCTTTCTTTTCCTCTCTCTTTCTCTCTTTCTTCTAATACTTTCTCTCTTACTTCATCTAGTTCTTCTTTATAGTAACGTGTACTCACCAAAATATGGAAATGTGTATCTATAACCAAGGGTTGGAGATTCATCAGTAAGATCGTTCCGAAATTAGACATTAGTATATTCTACTAATTTCAATACTGCTAATATAGTAGAAATTATGTTAGACCAGTTAGAATACATTAGGACATTTTTTATTGTTACTAAATAATTCGTATCGTCGATTTTCTGCAAGGAGAACATTTGGAAAAAAAAATTTTCCAGTCGTACACATTTTTATTTATTTTTTATTTTTCGGTAGTAAAACGAACAAATATCTTTTTCATGGTTTTTATCAGAATTTCAATTTTATATAACATTCAACGAAGGAAAGAAAATCTAATATTCTACCAGGATAGAAATATTTAATACTTTTACTTGAATACACTTTCCGACTAAATGTAAAAGATTCATAAAAAAAAAAGTATATACATATATAAATTTTCTATGTTCTACTCTTACGAATGTACGCAAAAATGTTATTAAATAAAAGTTCACTTAAACAGAAATAATATAACATTATCATATTCACACACATACACACACATGTATACACATAATAAACTATTACGAAGCAGCTTAATCGAAAAAGAGAAAAAAATTTAAAACTCTTTCAAAGAGATTTTCAAATACCACAAGGGATAGTAAATACACACAGAACGTCTTTTCTCTCTTCTTCTTCTTCTTTCTTTCCCTCTCTCTCGCTCTCTCTCTCTCTCTCTCTCTCTCTCTCTCGCTCTCTCTCTCTCTCTCTCGCTCTCTCTCTCTCTCTCTCTCTCTCTTTATCTATCTATCTCTTTCTCAAAAAGCAACGAATTATCTCTGTAGTTAAAACGAGGCTAATTAATTTGGCGACGTTGCGAGGAAAGGAGCGTTGAATTACGTTCGCTGTGTGTTCCTGCTTGCTCATTTTGCTACTTGAGAGGATGAGAGGCGATGGTGAAGGTGTAGGTGGTGGAATGGGGGTGATGAAATGATGGGAGGAAGGTGGGATGGGAAACGAGGGATAAAGAAAGAGAAAGAGGATTGTTTTTATACCATGAAGTCTTTTCCCCATGGAGATGTGAACTCGAGGCTTGTGCTCGTGAATGCGCATGCGCTCCCAACCACCTGGATCATCCTTTTAGGCGTTCGCTTAATTCTATTCGAAGCCGTACGCTAGCTAAAGGCTTTTGTCAACGGGCATTACACGACCGCTTTGAAGTGAAATTGCGATCGAGTAATGCAGTACCAGCACCAGCACCAGCACCAGCACCAGTACCAGCACCTACACCTGCACCATCAACACCAGAAGCAGTAGCTTTGCGTCCACGGAATGCATTAGCAAGTTCAGATCAAGATTACTCGATTAAATTAACTGGACAAAAGTTCGATATTAATCTTTTCTTTTGATTTTCTTTTCTTTTTTTTCCTTTTTTTCTTCGCTTTTTTCCCTTTTTTTTAATGCGAAATTAGATATTTTTTTATTTAGCTTTTCTTTTTTTTGGGGGGATCAGTTTTTTTATCTACCCAACGAACTTGCTCGATTATTCTAACTTTAATCGTTTTTTAGACTATTTCAAATAACACGTTTTGTTGTATTTTTGTATATTAGGTAATATTTGATAATTAGTTTTGTACGTATAGTATTTTTTATTTATCCTATTATATTAGAAGTAAATTATAAAATTGTTCCGTTGTCGGGAATAATTTTCTTTTATTTTCTTTATCGTTGTTATTGTAATAATTATTATCCTCGTAGGAAATAATATTCTTATCTATTTCTATAGAAATTAAACAGGTTATGAGGGCTTGGTTGATATAATCCTTTGAGCAGCGAATAGCTTTACCTAACTAATTACTGAAACGTCATAGAAGTAGCAACAAATGGGCAAACAAGAACGTATTAAAATATCAAGACCAGACATAAATTACCGACAGTTGTAGTTCACTAATTTAACGTTGAAAATTCTAAATGTAGAAATACGTCATATCAAAGTTTTACGCAAATAAAGTATTAAAATTGTTTTAAAGAAAATCTTTCATTTCTTATATTATACTTGTAAAAATAAAAACTTTTAAATAGTATATACATCTTCAAAAAGTAATCCAAAATGAACGTTCGATGTTAATCCATGTTGGAGTGGCATAAAACAAAACAAAAAGTCTTCGTGTCGTTATTTCAGAAAAATAAAAGGAGGAGATTAAAAAAAACGAAAGAAAAGAAAAAAACCATAGAAATATACGTGTGCCCCGGCAAAAAAAGATTAAAGAATATTTCCGAGCCTTATCAAGATTTAACATCGAATCTTCTTTCTCATGGACTTTATAAAACTTTATGTATAAAATGGGGCGGGGGGGGGGAGAAAAAGAAAAAAAAAAAAAAGAGAAAGAAAAAGAAAAAGAAAAAGAAAAAGAAAAAAAGAAAGACAGAAAGAAAATTCTCAACTTGTTCTATCGAGGACTCTCTCTCGCCGAAACTTTTCATCTTAAATCCATGTGATCGAAGTTTTTCGAGTGTAGATCCTTCAACGTTTCAACGAATGTAAATTCTTTCGTCTACCTATACTTTAACAAGAAAAAAAAAATAAAATAAAAATAACAAAAATTAAAATGAACATATTACAAAAAGATCTTAATCTTCGTGTTACGAATCGAAAAGATTACCGAAACAAAAATAATTTTTTGTTTCTTTTGTCACGATAGTCACGATTTCACGTTCGTTCCCTATTCTCTTCTTGAATTCATATGCGCTCTTGTAACATAATCGATAAATCTATAAAACTGTTGAGCTTTTCCAGCAGGTGCTGATGGTGGGAGAAGATCATAAAAGCGACAGAATTATCAAATTAAAGCGAATAATTCGAGATAGGGACGGAAAGTGACCGACATCGTTCTCGTGCGTGCGCACACACACATCTTGCACTTTTTTTAACGTTCGTACCAACGTAGGAAGAGATTAATTAAACGTCTCGACAGATTAGACTCATCTCTGACAAGGCCTTCCTTCCCTCCTTTCGCACCCCGATGACGTTACAACTTTACGACCTAAAAAATCTGCCACTAAGCGATCTCACCTTTGTCTACTCTTTCTTTTTTCCTTCTTTTTCTTTTACTTTTTTTACTAAAGTGTATCGTAGAATTTTTTTCTACAAGGATAAAATTGACATAAACGATAAAAATAATATTATGTTTAACAATAATGTGCATGGTGATTTTTTTTATGTCGCAGTTATTAGAAAATTATTTTTAATTTTTATATTTATATAACGCGAAGACATTTTTTTTTTTATATATATATTTTCTTTCTTTTTATGTTTAATTCACGTAAATTGATTTTTTAGATTTTACAAACAATTTGAGATGTTTTCAATTACAATTTACTTTATTTTTCTTGCATAGATAATCGAATTGTTTTAAATTTCGAATATTATGTAAAAAATTATTTGACGAGTTGTGTAAATGACATAATTTCTCTTTGTTCGAAGGATCCAAACGTACGTTACTTTTCGTCTATTAGCTGTTTCTTTTCAATTAAACATTAGTAAAGATGTAATAAAAATCATAGAGGATAGTCGAATAATTTATACGGTGGAACTTATTTTATAAGAATGTACGCGTGTAATATCGCGTGGCAGCATCATCGTGACCGACAGGTACAAAGGACATCGTTAAGTGAAATATTTTTTATCGGTCACGCGAGATCGAGAAAAAAACATAATAGACCCTTTTCCTCGTACTTTTATAGTTACCTTTTCTTTTTTAGAATACGAGGGAAAAAATGAAGGGAAGAAAAAAAAGACAGATTAGATTTGACACTTTCAATTACTTCGTGATTAGAATTAAATGATACGAAATGTATAATTACGAGTTTATATTTACCGTAACGAAATATAATTGCGTGCTTGTGATGAATCCTTAGATTTGATATTTTAATATTAAAGAAAAATAAAAAGATAAAAAAATAAAAATCTAGAACGCGCAGAGAGAAACGTGAAGACTTGGTTTTTAAATATCTTTTTTTTTTAAATCGGACAAGTAGTACGAGTCAAGCATTTAACGGTCGTACACATTTTTAATCAGATTTTTAACATCTAGTTTAATTATATTTAAATATTATCAATAACAATGATGAAATGAGTTTTATTTATTAACGATATTTCAATTATATTGATTATTAATGAAATTTTTGATTAATTATCTACATAATGGCACACATTTTAGTTGACTTTAGGTGAAAATACTTACGTGATAAAAATTCACTATTTAAAGGATTAAATAAGTAAGAAACGTGTCGTGATGTTTTAATACAAATATCTCACACGTTCTTTACAAGCACGCTCGCAATATCGTTTTAAGTTTGAAGCCAAGTTGAAGGGACGGTCTACGTGATATAATCTATATGCTAAAGCTTGATGTTAAGATCGTGGTAATGTTATGGAAATGAACTTTCTTTTCTCTTTCTCTTTCTCTTTTATCCTTACATATTGTTAAACAAGTTACATAAGTTTAACTAAACGTTTTTTTAAGCGATCATTTTTAATAAATACTTGTTATAAACATTCTAATCGATATAATAATAATACTCAATGATCATAAATTTAATTCATGTCGTGTAATTCACATTTATCATTTAGTAGTTTAGTTGTTCACTATTTTAGATGTTGAAATTTTTTTCTGTAGAAAAGTGTAGAAAATTTAGATTTGCGAGCATAAGAAAGTGAACAAAAGAAATAAATCTTTTTCCTCCACATACATAAAAAAAAAAAAAATAAAAAAAAAGAGAAAGAAGAAAGGAAAATATATAGAAAAGAAAAGGTTGGAAGGTTCGAACGTAGTCACGTATAAGCAGTGACTCAGACTCGAGCTACCCCGTTTCAACCATCCCCCCGTTCACCACGGTTTCCTCTCAACTTTCTCGTAGCTTCAGTAGCAATCTGTTATTAAAATCAGCAACGAGAAAAATCCGTGCCGTATCTCGGTCGGCCCGGGACCGAGGCCGGCGCCCAACCGACAGACGTGTTACGGCAAAAATTAAGCCACCTGCAAACTCAGAAACGAAATTACCGTTGGAAGGTCCACTGGAATAGGGTAGAGGGTGCAGAAGGGGTTTTAGGTGGACAAAAGAGGGAGGTAGGGATGTAAGAGTTGGTAAAAAGAATTGTCACTGTTAAACGCAACGTAGGTCCAATTTTTTATTTAATTGAATTGCAACAAAAATTCGTGCAATCTATTGTCGATAATCGAAAACGCGAATAATCATTTTATGTTTCAGTTCGTAGAAAATTTCTGCCTGAATTATTTTATTTCAATTTTTGGTTGAGAAATCGTTCGATGGTTATTTTTTCATTTTTATTATCGACACGATTATGGGCGAATATTTTATCTCGATATTATTTTTCCCATCGAAGATGATGAGATTTTTGTTATACACGTACGTATGTATTGTATATGGGGTCTTTATCTTCATTTTCTTTTCTTTAATGAAGGAATAAAAGAGAAATACATAGTTTAACGAAAAGGTTTAAAAAAAAAAATAATCAGTACAAATATACATTCCGATGAGTTATCGCAGGACGAGGAGAGCTACACTCGAGTCGATATCGAACCGAATGAGAATTCCTTTCTTCGACGAATCCACGTCGAAACAACGGTGCTTATCGTATCCGACGATTCTAATTTAATTGTACGACCAGCGGGAAATTGGAATTCGGCTTGAAACGCGACGCACGTGATTGTATGTGAAAAAGGAAGAGAGAGAGAGAGAGAGAGAGAGAGAAGGCACTCGAATATCACGAATATATATCTGAGCATTCGAATTCTCATCGATTTCCCTTTATCCGACGATTTTCTATTCTTTTTCTCTTCTTCTATCTTTCTCTCTCTCCCTTTCTATCTTTCTTTCTCTTTCGCATACTCACAAAGAGGAAAGAGAGAGAGAGAGAGAGAAACAGAAAGAGAGAAAACCTACAAAAATATGCTGGCGTTCCACTCGACGCTAATCCGAGGATAAGTTTATGATTAATCGTCATTTATTCGATATCCGATAGCCCTGCTCCCTTCGCTTGGCCAGCTTCACCTTTCCCTTCGAGTTTGAAAAACCTACCCTCGATATTTTTATACTCTTTATCCTCTTTAAATAAAGCCAGTCGGAGTTTACGGAATCATGGAAAAGTGGAAAAGCCCGATAGCGTTTTCTTCCAACATTCGTTTGCAATCTAACGAAAACAAATTGCTAGTTTTCCAAACGAACGTGTAAATTCGCGCCCTCGAGAAATATGCTATTTGCAAATATCAACTTTTCCCATTACTTCTGTATATAGTTATATTTAAAAATAGCTAAAAAATGAAAAAAAACCCGGCAACAACGAGATACGTCAATTTTTAAAAGACAACCCCCCTCCCTATTCCTTTTTATTTTATATTCGTAACAAAGAAACGACAAAACATATTTCTAATTTAATACGCTAAAGATAAACCCCAATTGCAACGATTGGAAATTATATGTATCGTATGAAATTCTTTCGTACATTGAAATGTATCTTTTCGTACCAGTTTCACGCGGCGTATCTCTTTATTTAAAATCGCGAGAAAGAAAATCACGGAAAAATCGTCCAATAAAGAAACGTACCCCTTACTCCTTGGCATAGTGTTCTTACGTATGGTGCGAGAGAAGACTATAAGAGCTGCTGGAAAGAAGAATTGCTCTTGCAAGAAGGAAACGAAAGTAAGAGAAAGAGAAAGAAAAATACGAGAAGGTAACACTGAGGGGTTGGCGTTGGGGGGGGGGGGTCGGGTTAGAGAGGGTTCGGTGTAAAAGGCGTCGAAGTCTTATCGGCTACGAGCTGGCGTTTATTTAAATTTAAAACTGGTAGATCGATCTCGAGCGTCCCTTTTCACGACTTTTCTCTCTCTCTCTCTCTCTCTCTCTCTCCCTCTCTTTCATTTTCTTTTTCTACGACTTTCCACCTTGACTCGAGCAAGAAGAGAGGATGAGGATGAGGTTGCCCTTACTCACGCGCGACACCTTCGTGCCAGCCCTCTAACTCCGAGCTCTTGTCGAACGTCGTCGTCGTCTTCGTCGTCGTCTTTTCGTCGTCGACTTTCTCTTGCTCGGCACGTCCCTCGAAAAACTCATTAACGCGTCCAACCCCCTCCACCACTCCCCCTTTACCTCCTTCCACTCGACTACCCCTCAACCATCTCCTTCTCCATCCCTTCTCTGACTTGTCCTGCCTATACCCTGGCTTACTCGACCCTTCGTACGAGGGAGGACAATTTCTCTGACATTGCTCTACCTTTGTCCTTGTTTTTTTTTCTTCTTTTTCTCTATCAATCTATCTTTATTTTCTTCTGTGTATTTTTTCTTTTCTTTTTTTTTCTCTTTCTATTTAATTTGCATGCGCACGTAATTTTGTAATTGAATTTACAACGGAGAGTTTTTAAAACGCGATTTTATTTTATCATTTACGTCTTGTATTATTAGTTTGTCAATTTTATTTTACCTGTATGTATTTGTTTATTCTTGTGCATATATTATATGCGTGATATGTTAGTAAAGATCGCGATCGGATTATATTCGAGAAAAATAATCAGCAGTAAATAAAGAAAAATTCAACGCGAGTGCGAACGTGTTGGGAGTTTTTTTTTCAAGAACGATGACAACACTTCGAGTTCGTCTAGAAGAAAAAGGAAAAAAAAAAACAACTGTAAACGTAAATAAAAGCGCTAACGTTTGTGCTTCGTGAAAGAACGATAAGTCAGAGGAGAGTAGTTCTTACCAGTAATTCGAACGACGCATATCGTTTCGTGTCGTAAACATTGTGTTTCATTTTTTTTTGTGAATTTATTTTGATTCTCCCGGCTCAATTCTTTCAGTTGTGAGTATAGTCTTATTCATTGCTTCTAATTTTCGACATATATCCATTCCATTTATTGTTTTCCTGATATTTTTAAAGAAAGACGGAGAAATTCTAATAACACACACACAAGATGATATTAATATTATTTATATTTAATTCCATTACTTTATACATGGATTAAAATTGAAATCCATAATTTTAGATTATGAATTTTGCATAAAGCAATCCTTTTATTATAGAAAGGAAAATCATCATAATTTCAATCCTTCGTTGTCTAGACGTATTTTCGTCCTATCGGTTTTTGATTAAGAATTCTATTTCAAAATAGTGATATATTCAGTATTCGTCATGCATAATTATTATATTATCCTCATATTATATAAATACATATTTTCTCAATCCGTCTCTTTCTCTGATTTTAGTATTAAATTAAAACTTTTCCATTTGTCTTATAATTAATACTACTACTACCTCCACAATATCTCTCTACCATTACTACGAAGAAGTTCTGATCTTCTAAACTTTCACGTAGATATCTTTTTATTTAATTATTTTTTAAATTTCTATCTTTTTTTGTGTATCATACTATTGCACAATGTAATTTTACACCTGCAAAATTCCCATCCTAGCATAATAAACTTTATTTCCTCTCTCTTCATATATATAAATACATATTCCTCTTTCTCTCATTCTGTTTCTATCTATCTTTATCTTTATCTCTTTCTATGGATCTATATTTATCTCTTTCTCTCTCTCTCTGTCCTTGTTTCTATCTATCCATTCCTCTCACTGTTTCTCTCTTTCTGTTTTACTGTATGTACAGGTTACACTCCTAATTCTCATTGTTGCCGTTCCACGCGAGGATGATGAAGATTCGCCAGCAAAGCCACCGACGAGAGTGGCGTAGAACGTGTAAATAACGCGGCGTACACACCGAAATTCTAACGACGGAAATACCTTTGAATCCTCTCCATTTTCTTGTTGACACGCTCACTCGCTGAATCGGCTTGCTTTCTCTCTCTCTCTCTCTCTCTCTCTCTATTTCTCTTTGCCTCTTTTGCACCCAGGTATATTCGTTTGTAATCCAGACTATCGTCGTTATCAACGCGATTAGAATACGTTTGTGGTTTGATTAGAGAATTTTGTGACGGTGAAAAGACCGGATCATGATTCCTGCGATTAACATTAGAAAATACGAATATTTTAACTACCTTCTCAAATCCTTTCCTTAATCCCTCATTTTCATGGCTTACAAGGCTCTAAATAATTACTTAACAATTTGTTATATTTATTTCATTTAAATTGGATACCTGTGTGTTTTCCACACGAAATGTAGGATGTAAATATTATCTATAATGTTTTACGAACGAACGATATGTTAGAATGTATTTTAGAAATACAAGACCAGAAGAAGGATAGAACAAGGAAAAGAAAAGAAAGAAAAAATAAGAAAAGATAGGTGGGGAAAAAAAAGGGATACGAAGAATTCAGGAATGGTGGAGTAGATAAAAGAAAAGTACCCTCGAACAAACGAGAACATTGTAACAATTGTTTTCGGTTGACCGAACACAACAGCAGCAGCAGCAGTAACAGTAGTAGCAGCAGCAGCAGCAGTAACAGTTGCAGCAGCAGGAGGATGATCGTCTCGGTTCGACGGAGCCACCGGCAATTTCGAAGGACTTAAATAGATTCCTCGACTCGTTCGTAACACTCGTTACATTTAACACAAGCATCCGCTCACTGTCGCTTCAGTGTCATTGAAGAAGAGACAAAGTTTTTCCAACTAGACATCGATTCTCACAAAGAGAGAGACAGACACACATACGCATACATTTGCGTTACTCGTCTATAAATAACATAAATAGTGAAACAAAAAGTGTAGGGGTCATGATTTCTTTTGATAAATTTATTTGAAAAAAAAAATATATCTTGCAAGTATAATATAATAAATTTGAATGAATGTTACACGAAATGAGTTAATGAACAATTGGATTTATGTATTATTAGAACAATGAGCGTATGCAAATAAAAGATAAAAAGAAAGGAAGAAATATAAGTATAGAAGAAACATAAGTATAGAAAAAAATGAATAAATTAAAATGAAATAAAATAAAATAAAATAAAATAAAATAAAATAAAATAATTCTGTAGATAAAATTCAACATTTCCTGTGAAAGTTGTTAGATTCGTATACGTCGATATAAATTGTGAAGTAGTTTTGTTGCTCTTTCAACGGAAACTCCAGACAGGAGAGAACACTCAAGTTCGAAAGTGAAATCTTAAAGAGGGTGCGTTTTACCACCGGACGATTTTGGTTGAGAAAAGCACTGTGAACGAATTTCTTTTCTCTCTCTCTCTCTCTCTCTCTTGTTCAAGTTGCGCGAGCGAAGAAAATCGACGTTATCGTGGTAGTGGTGGTGGTAGTGGTGATAGTAGTAGGAGAGTAATAGTAGTAGAAGAAGTAGGGGTGGCAGTGGTGGTGGGTTGTGGTGGTGGCAGGGGTGGGAAAAGTCGAGAAGCACGGACGCTGCCGGGTTGCTGGTATGCTTTTGTTTTTCCTTTTTAAATGCGGCCACCCGCCTAGCCGCACGACGCGTATGAATTCCGAGAGGCGTTGAATTTTTATGAGGTTGCATACCGCGAATTAGCCGTGCCGCTTCAAGCTTTACCTTACGTGCGTGCACTTCTCCAACCATGCGTTATCTTTCTTTTCTCTTTGAAGGTTCTCTCGTAAATTTTTTTTTCTCTCCCTCTTTCCTCCATTCTTTAACCCCTTTCCCTTTTTTTACTTTTTTTTTTTCTCTTCCTTTTTATACTTTTTATTCTTATTACTGTACACACGTATAACATTTGAGAGGAAAAATAATGAATAATATAGAAAATGAGTTACGTTTTTATTTGATTATTATTATTTTTATTCAAGTTTAAATCTCTCATTTTAAATTCGTGCTTTCCTATGAAGTTTATTTCGTTCTTTTTTCTTTACTTTTAATTCGATCTTCTATTATCTCGTAAGAAAATTTATAAATATCTATTTTTAATGTATAACGAGTAAAGACTTTTTTATATTTTCCTTTTAAAGGTTCCTTATAAACGTGGTTCTTTCTAAAGTTTGCTTTCATTTTTGTTACTATTTACGCGGAAAAATTGATGAGTAATAAATCGGTAACGTTGCGAATAGTTTTTTTTCCCCCGTCTCATTTCTCCGTTCTTTGTAATAATTAGTATTAGTGAATAAGTAAAAATAATTATGAAGATATATAAATAATGACGAAAAAAAAGTATGTACAAATAATACTCCTTATTTTAAACGTATTCTTTCATTTATTCTTTATTTTCTTTATTTTAGCACTAAGTTTTTCTGTCTCCTACATTTATTCATATTTTAATTACTATTACAATATTTTTTCTCCTAAGTTATATTATTATTTCTTTTTGTATAAAAACAAAATTATAATTAACTAATTTACGTGTTACGCAGTTAGACTTGGCGAAAATATGTCTGTGTATGAGTGTGTCTGTACACGCGTGTCTGTTTGTTGAAAAAACGAAATTTTCTAATTGCCTTTTAGGTTGAATAATAGATAATGAGCAACGTTCTTAAAAATCTCAGCACGCTTTAAACGAGTCGAGTAAGAGGAAGAAAGTAAAGATAGAAAGAAAGAAAGCCAGAAAGAAAGAAAGAAATAAAGAACAGTTTGCTTTTAAATTTTCGATTTTTACGTTTACCGAGTTCCGTTATAATTAAAACTTTCTTGCTCGGGCTTTGATACCTTGAATATTCATGGAAGTACGAAACGTTAAATTTGAGAAGGTCGCTGCAGTTATGTGTTTGAATCATTTCATAAATTTTTTTTACTAATCAACTGTACATAATTATGCATATGAATATTTTATCATTCCTCTTATTCGAATAAACAATTTAATAATTTATAAAAAAATTCTAAATTCCATTAGTCAAAACGTACGATAAGTCAAATGAAAAAATTTTTCGATAAGGACAAATCACATTTATAAATAAACTAAATTTCTCGATCAAACATAGTTCAGTGTAAATAAAGGAAAATTTCAAAGATAAATTGAAATGACATAAATCAGGAGCGAATAGAAAAACGTGCACCCAAGGGAGAGAGAGAAATAATTCCGTTTGGTTATCTTGTGGCTCGCAGAACTATAGCTTTCGGTTTGCCGCGTAACAGTGTCATAAAAAAAAGCTAAAGAAACTGAGAAAGAAAGAAAGAAAGAAAGAAAGCAAGAAAGATAAAAAAAAAAAGAAAAAGATATATATATATATATAGAGAGAGAGAGAGAGAGAGAGAGAGAGAGAGAGAGAGAGAGAGAGTATGTGTTTTCTCAGCACCTTTACCTTCTTTTACTCTTTCGCTATCTACTTTCAGCATTCGTGGCACGGTCGCGAGTAACGTGGGAATACGTGAGATTGTCGGCCGAACGAAAAATGTCACGAAGAAGTGTATATATGTATAAGCAAGAGAGAAAGAGTGACAAAGAGAAAGAGAAAGGGATAGAGAGAGAGAGAGAGAGAGAGAAAGAGAGAGAGAGAGAGAGAGAAAGAGAAAAAGTGGAAGAAATAAATAAAAGAATAAATAAAAGAATAAATAAAAGAATAAATAAAAATGAGTAGACACGTGTCTCACAAATCACGAGTTTCGCACTGACGAGGCCCGCGGGAGATTCCTCGTGGCCCGTTCAACGATCCTGATCCTCTCTATCTCTTTCTCTCTCTTTTTCTCTTTAGAACGACGAGGGTTTAGGATTATTCCATGTATGGTGTTCAAACTCTCTAACCCCCCTTTCTCCCGTTCTCTCACTCACTCACTCACTCCCTCTTGTAGTCTCTCGATCGTGTTTCCCATTTAATGTCTCGTTCTATCTCGAGTTGTCTGTCTCTCTGCACAGGGTTCCTATCGTTTTGGAACAAAACCCGGTGCTTGGGAAAAGGGTGGTCAGGGTGTTTCTCTACTTGTGTGTATACATGATTAAGAGTGAGAGAGAAAGAGAGAGAGAGAAGTTTATATATGTTACTACGCATACGTAGATCGTCGTACACATGGAATAGACGTACGGCGTGACGTATTACGCTACCTACTAGTGTATCGTAACACCCCAGTGTTGTAGATTGTAGGTACTCCGTGAGAGTATAGTAGCAGCAACCATAATAATCGTTGCCATAACACAATCGGCTTCCCTACGCGTGTAATTATCTCTAGCATCGTGTAAGGAGCCTTTATTAGGCTTTCCGATTAATCGATCATTGCTCTTGTTTCGAATCGAGCGATCGGAATAATTTACAAATTTACGATAGAAGATACGACACGTTTCTCACTATGTCTAATTGCGAGACCAATTAATTTACATCATCATCATTATTATCATTATTATTATTATTATTGATGTTATATCACAATTCTATCGAATTAAATTGAATCGTTTAATTTTATATTCATTTAACGTCGTACACTTTTTACTCTTCTCTATTTTCTTTTTACTTTTATAATATATATATATATATATTTAAAAGAGATTTAGAATAAAATATAAAATATATAATATGCGAGAAGAAAACGAGACAGCAAATGAATTTATACGTATTTGCGTAGATGGGGTGGAAGTATTAATGAAAATACAAAAATACGAATTAATAAATCCCTGGAGTTGGGTCAGTCAAAATAATAAACACATTATAAGCAAACCGATTTACATAAAGCGTATTGAAGTTATTTTAATAACACGAATTCGGTGCTGATATTCAACATGTTTTACTTTAGTTCATTTATTTATTATACTACGGTTCGTTTCATACTAAACATCCGTGAGATTTTCGACAAATATAATTAAAATGATAAAGATATAACATAAACGAATGAACGAACGAATGAATGAATCTACGAACGAACGAACGAACGAACGAACGAATGAACGAACGAACTATAACATCGACGGTGGTAATTACGTGTGGAGTGGACAACACGTGGCATGAGCTATCGCTCGAGAGTGTATTGTACTGTTGCATTGCGCTATATTGCCATCGTGGCGAGCTGCAATAATCATGTCATAACGCAATCCGTGCGTGCTTTCCGTGGCTAGCCAACGCTTGTAATTATTGCTGCGCAGGAGGACTCGTTATAGCCTTTAACGCGGCCCATACAACATCGTTCTACAATACATGTATACATAGGTATACATATATATATATATATATGTATATACATATATATATATATATATATATATATATATATATATATGTATATATATGTATACATCTATATGTATAGGAAGACACATAGCTGTATATGCATGTGTATATATATATAGATGCAAATGTCAAGACCAACCTGTTCGTGGCTGCTATCATCCTCGAACAATGCGGATCTCCGATTGTTATTTCAACATATTCGGAAATAACACGATAGAGTTTAGTTGTATTTTTGTTTTAGAAGCTTTCTATCTCTTTCTTTTTCTCTCTTTCTATTTATGAAAATCTTTCAATTTCAAACTCATATATTGTCTGTGAGCTATTGTTTTGTTTTAAATTTGTTCTTCTCGCAGATTTTACTACTACTACTACTGCTACCAATCAAAAAGTTTGCAAATGATTTTCGTTGACAAACGCCTGTTCCCCTTAGTCTCCCTTCCTCTTCTCTTTCACCACCAACGTTTGAAACAAAACTATTCATCCGACAATTGTCTATAAATTTCTGAATAGTCCTGATCGATTTATCATTTGAAAAGTTTTAACTCAACTTCGTAGACTATTATATGTTCGATCGAAATTTGTGGCTTTCGGATCATTTCGTTCGCGCATTCGCGGTTATCTATTTTTTAAATTTATTATAGATTGTAGTTTTTCATTTTTTTGGGGGTTTTCTTTTTTTTTGTATCGAAACGATATCCAACAATGATTTTTTATTCTTCGATCGATTTTATATTATTCACGGTTAGAACACTAGAACGAGAGTTAGTAATATATTCGCCAACGAATGTTATGTTATTAGTCAAAAGGGAGAAAGTAAGGAATAAAAAAATAAAAAGAAAAAAAATGTCCATCCTTAGAATCCTTTATCAATGTCCGTTTGGCTGACATCATAAATGCGATTCAAAGTCGACGGTTGCGTTATTGCAGGTAAGAAAGAATAGCAAAGGTTCTAACAGAAACGTGCAAAATCTTGGAGTTTAAGCACGTAGGCCGCACCTAAAAAGGAAGGTCGAAGGGAAGGAGGACAGGATAGCTTAGGACGAAAGGACGATGAACGAATCAGGTGGATAGATATATATATATAACACTGTAATTATCGAGCCAAACGTATTTCTCCCGTTCTACACCCGTCCCCCTTTCCCTCATCCACCTCATACAGAAAAGATTGAAACAAATGCGGATCTGAGAAATAATCGTTTCATTCAGGCTAGTAAATCACTGAAAGGTTAATCAAAAAAAGGGACAAAGGGATTTTTTTTCATTTGATGAAAATAATCTCATTGTTTTTCATTTAAACGATTTGCTTCTTTCACGGGTTCTACTTTTTTTTCTTTTTTTCTAACGTTTTCATAAACCAATGTCATGAAAAAATAATCATCTTATTTCATTACATATTGATGCAAAATTAATTCACTAATTTCATAATAAATTGTTAGATTGAATAGTATCAATATCAATATCAATTATTACGCTAATTGATAATTTGAAAATTATTACAATTTGTTTTTGTTCTTGTCACTTTGAAAACTTAAGAAATTTTGTTTCATTTTCTTTTTGGTTTTTTTTTTTTATTTTCAATTGATCTATCTGTCCCTTTCTTTTCAGTTTGATACTTTTGTCCTTGTTGTAACTATACAAATATTTCGGACTCCACTCACGGGCTCAGAGTCAGCTCTGTTATAACCACGATAGGAACGTGGCTTAACCGAATAGCCAGTGAATTTCTCATTCCAAGCACGTATGCTGTCTCGTAAAGATGTCTACTGTCTCTTTCTACTCTTCCCTTTCTCTCTTTCTCTCTCTCTCTCTCTCTCTCTCTCTCTCTAGCACATACAACCACCCTATCCGTTTCTGCATCTCTCTCTCTCTTTTTCTCCCTGGACGGAGATGAATGAATTCGAAAGTTATGTGATATCATAATTATCCCGCTGATCATTGACCACGAGCATTCATCAACTACGAGCTTCAACCGTTTTAACTTTCCCAACATCCGTCCTGTCTCATTACGGTTTCCCTGTCACTCTTTCTTTCTCTCTCTCTCTCTCTCTCTCTCTCTCTCTTTCTCTCTCCCTCCCTCTCTTTTCATGTTATATGTTAAATAAATGGACATTGAGATTCAAGGAAACGTATGGTACGTGTTTTGAACGTAAAACAGCTAGATTTTCAAAGAGATGGAGATTATTTCGTATTAACTTTTCAAGAAAATAATCTGTAGTTATCCTTTATGATTTATTATCATTATTTTAATGTGACATTTGCAACTAAATTTGTGCATTATGTCTATTAGTAAACGAAACAAAAATGTTATAATAGAAAATATGTTTAACATTTCTATCAAATTTTTTTTCTAATATTTTATCGATAATTTTGATCAAGGAAAAGAAATCGTATTTCCCGTATAGTTTATTTCACTTCTACGATATCTAATTTTCCTTTAATTGTATCGACAGATGAAAAGTAAAAGGGAAAAGAAAAGCAAAAAAAAGAAAAACAGAAAAAACAAAAAAGGAAAAAAAGAAGAAGGAAAAGAAATCAAACGATCGCGTAGCTAGGTAGCCGCGTTTATCTTATATCTTGATTGGTTGCTAGTAAGAATGTGGGGGAGGAAAGGTATGAAAGTAGATAAGTTTGAGCGAGAGTGAGAAAAGTAGATAGGCAAAAAAGCGAATTTCTTTTCATTTTCTTTTAACTTTTTAATCATTTTTTTGCTCTTTTTTGTTTTGTTTTATTTTCCTTTTTTTCTTTTTTTTTTTTTTTTTTTTTTTAATATTTTTTCTTTTTATTTAAGTTCTTGCTGACTGACAGGATAATCTGCAACAGTAAACGAGAAAAATAATTTAACATCTAGGATAAGCATGTAATACCCCACTCCCCTATCGTATTCCTTAACTCCACTTCACCACACTTTTCTCAAAAGGGAAAGAGAGAAAGAGAGAGAAAGAAAATAGTTACGCGTACATGCGTTGTTGTTACGCGAAGAAGTTATACTAAGAAAGGGGGATATGACGTACGCGTGTTGAAAATTTCAAGGAACATTTTTCGAGGCAACATTTTTCCACCGTTGCATTTCCGCGAAGTCGCCTTCGAGCATCCAATTTATTTCTCATCGTCGAGCGTCGGTATTTCCTCCTCTTTCTCCACCTTTTTCCTACTATTTTCTTTTTCTTTTTATTTTAATTTTTCTTTTTCTTTTTCGTTTCGTTTCGTTTCGTTTCGTATCGTTTTGTTTTCCATCCTCTTACACATCTTCTGTTTCCACTTTATTCGTAACATTACTTTTCGCCGAATTCACCTGATACTTGGTTTTTAAATATTAATGCCTGATCATACATATACGGCTGATTTGTACTACTTAACATTGTAGAAAATAATTTAAAGTATAAAATACAAATTATTGTTTTCTTCTCCGTCTTTGAACAATTTTTATTTCAATTTATAAATGAATTTTTGCTTCAATTTGATCCGATTCTCTGTCGAGAATTTGATTATCTCGTTCTTAAAATAATACAAATATAAATTTATAATAAATATATGATAAATATTTCAATATAATAATTTTCATTTTCATTCGTGCTTTTTAATTTAAGGAAATGTAATAAAAACAAATGTGTTATAATCTCATTCTGTCATAAAGATTAAGATTAAGAATAAGGGATCTTCACATTATAATCAAACAATTTAGTCATTTCTTATCTCATTCCATTCTCTTTTCCTCTCTCTTTTCTTCGCACGAATTTGAGTGCGTCGTTAGGACGAGTCCCATTCCTCTCATCACCACAACTATGCATTCTCATCCGCCATCTTAAAGGCAACCCTCTTAACCGTTTTCATCTCCCTTGGTGGAAGGCAGCCCGGTGGCAGCCAGGCAGGCAGGCTGGCAGGCAGGCAGCTTCTTCGCGAATCTCTGTTCCAAGCAAGATGTTGCTTTCTCTCTCTTTTTCTCTCTCATTCCCTATCTTTTTTCTCCTTCTTCTGTCGTTGGTTTTAAAGCGTAGAGAATCTGACGGGTTTTCCGGGAGTTAGGGACATCAGAGGGTGGGAGTAAAACGAAAAGGAAGTAATTACTAACCTTTGAAATAATCATCCTTGGAAGCGGTACCCTTTTCCTTCGTTGTCCAAGAAGTAGAAGAAGAAGAAGAAGAAAAAGAATATATAGACGAAAAAGAAGAGAAGGAGAAATAGTAGAAGAAGAAGAAGAAAAATAAAAGGAAAATGAAGAAGGAGAATATTTGGGGCTCGTCTGGCAAAGGCCTATTTTATTCATTCAACGTTTCGAGCGATTAGGCTTCTTCTCGCTTCTTTTATTACTCCCTGCTCGAAAGGACGAGTTTGACATAAAGTCTTCTGTCTCTCCTTCTTTCTCTCTCTTTTTCCTTCAAACTGAATCCTTACTTTAAAGGGAAGGGCGGGAAGAAAGAAATATCCCTATACTTTTTTACAAATTATCTTCGGATCATCTACCAACGTAAGAAAATTTCAAGCAAACTCGCGAATACTACGGGAATGCGGTTTGTCTTGGGATAAAATACTTACTTGAATCAGCTTTTCATTTTTTTCTTTCTTTCTTTTTCCCCTTTCTCTTTCTGTTTCTCCATCCGCATTCTCGTTACATGGCAACACCGTTCCGAAGAAAATTTACGTCTGCTTTTCCGCCGAGAGGAGATAAGCTCGAGCTATAGTGTCGAGTTCTCGAGTTTTACCCACCCCCTATACCTTTTTTTTTCTTTCTTTCGATCTTGATTAAGGTCTCGTCTTAAGGGTTGCTCTTTTGAAAATTAATTTTTCAATAAACGATAATTAAATTAACTTATTTTCCAATGCTATGTTATTTATATTAGTAACCAAAGATTTGGATATAAAAATTATATTTTATTTTTGTGTTTATTCAAGTGGTTAAAATTAAATTTCGAGTCAAGTCCATCGAAAAAATAATTTTTCTTTTTTTTTACAAATTTGCACACAACAATATTATACCAATTCCATTAAAAAAAAGAAAAACGATTTAGGAAAAAAATAATAAAACAAATTTACACGTGAGTTTGCATTAAAAATATTTTCATGCGTCTTAAATAATATTAACGTAACATTGCAATTTTGTCGAAAAAAAAGAACAAAAACTATAATACACTAAGTAGCACAAGTCAAGCTCCCATATATAATTAGACATTATTAAGTAGTACGAGCAAATAATGTCAGACATATTTAAGTAGTACAAGTCAATCTGATCATTCATGATCAGATATTAAAGAGTTAAAAGAACAACAAAAAAAACAATTTCGAGATCGTAACGTTCGATTTCTTCCATTACATCGATCGCAAATCTTCCTTGGTCCTCTTTTCGTCGCTCCAATAGAAATAAAGAAGAACACAGATAGAGAATGAGAGAGGTAGAGAAGGTAAGAGAATGTTGTACAATATATCGTAGGAAGGAGGAGGTACAAAAGACGAAGAGGATGCACGAACGAATGTGCAATCGTCGGGAGTGTTAGAGAGAAAGAATTTCGTATTCGAAGATCGTTTCGTTGAAATGGCACGCGAGCGTGTAGAAGTCCTCTTCTCTCTTTCCTCCAACCCTCATTCCACACCAATCCTCTTCTCATCCTACTTTAGCCATCGATCTATACATACCCATATATTTTCACATACATTTATACGTACACATACTAGAAAACATACATCAATACGAATAAATATCTATAGAACTCTTTAAATACATGGGAATCGGTTGAACGTGTGTCCTATTCTCTTTTGTAAATGTTTGCATTCGCAAATATTTATCTAAATACACAATATCTATATATATATAGCTAAAGTATTATAAATTTATTCAGCGGCCGATACCGGAAGAATACCGTTTATATACAATTACGGTTGGCACGTGTACATTCCGTGTAACACGTTCGATAGAAATTCGTATTTCATTGAAAATACTATCTTTTACATTCGTACTCGACTTTCAACCCTTACGACAGATACTCTTTCGTTTACAAAATAAAAAAAAAGAAAAGAAAAAAAAACAAACGACAAATTCTTGTTTTTTCCATTCGTCAATTCATATCGATTGAATTATATCCCCGTAAAATTTTATTATCAATTAAACGTATATTTATTCGACGTTTTATACCCACCTTTGAAAACCACGTTGATATGAATAAATTATTCGTTAAAAAATATCGTCAACGCGATTCAAGCTTTCCATAATACGTACAAGTAATTATTGAATTTTATTTTTTAATTTATTTAGAAAAGAAATATAAAAATATTCATTGTTCATTCAAAATTTTCTAATGAAGCATTCCCATACAACAATTCATTCAATTTTTCATTTCGATAAATGTGTACTATCTTAAATAATATCTACGAAATTATTGATTTTTATTTTGTAGAAATTTGGTAAATGATTTTTATTGAATTTTTGTTAAGTGAATGTTAAAAGAAATGAAAGAAAATGATAGACAAATGAAAAGATTATGCGAGTTAAGAAAGAAAAGAGAGGGAAAGGAAAATGGAAAGAGGGAAGTTTCTCGTATACGAAAGGAATAAGTTGAATTTTGTATTCGACGTGGGTCTTGGTATAATGTCGTCGTAGAAACATAGAAACAAGAATATAACTGTTTATATGCATATGTGCTTACCGCACTCAGAGACCCACGACGATCTCGTTACGTAGGCATGTTGCGTACAGACTTCAGATATAAAAAGAGCTTTTAATGAAAGCTACGCGATCTCTTGTAGAATATTCGCTGGACTACGAACAAATATTCATTTCGTGGAATGCTGACGCAAGCTCTCGAAGAATTTGTCGAGATAAAACTTTTGTTAATTTGTACTATTTTCCTTCCATCTTTCTCTTTCTCTCTCTCTTTCTTTTTTATTTATTTTTTTGGGGAGAATTTAAATTTAAAATAAGATTCAACACTTACTTTTATATGTTTCTTTTCTAAAAAATCAAAAAAACAAATAAATCTAATTAGCAGGATAATTAATTGATCGTTGACACAATAAATATCCTCGTTACAGTTCAATCTAAAAATAAAAAATACTAAATTTTAGATTTTTAAATAACGTTGAAGAAGTGAGAATAAAATATTCTCTAAGAGGTGTTAGAAATGAGAGAAAGACGTAGCAAAAAAAAAAAACAAAAAAAAAAGTAAAAAACGAAACAAAATCGGATTTGCGTGTAATTCCAGAGGGATAGACAAAGAACGACTATAGAGAATATTTAAAAAAATACATTTTTCGCTTTGTTTTTTTTTATTTTTTTCTCGTAGTTATCGAGTAGGAAAAAATGTAGCGTATATACGTAGGACCAGGTTTCGGTTTGAAATTTTTGGCGACGTGTTACCGATCGATGAGAACTGGAAACTCGAGATGCGTGAGATAAAAATGGAATGGATGCTTCCTTGCAACAAAACATCTGCACATACACACACACACCCCAAAATAGATACAAAGATACATACATACGTAATAAAAACGTGTATCCCTCTAGCAGCACGCTTCGATTCTAACCTAACCGAACCTCGGCCGAATCGAATCTCCTCGACTAGAAAAGCATTGCAAAGCGAAATTTGTAAAATGTTGAAAATGCGTACGGCTCGATTGATAACAGCAACAGCAGCAGTAACAGCAACTAGCAGTAATAGCAGCAGTAGCAGCAGCAGCAGCAGTAGCAGTAGCAATAGCATCAGCTCTAGTCGAGGATATATTTTGTTGGATATATATGTATGTATTAAAATCATTCCTGTCGAAAGATCACTTTTGAAAGGTATCGAGAGTAGCGTGGTTGCTGGCTACTCGACAACCCAAGTACGTGACCGACCAATCGTCGAGCTGATTAAGTGTCGATATGTCCCCATCCTCGGTCACCGACAGCTGCACCTGCTATTATATATTTTTCAATGTTCACCATGCTCGATAACAACTTACTCGATCGATATTACGAAAACCTATGGATCTCGACCCGAACGAATTTGAATTTTATTATATGACGTATACATACAGATATAAACGTACGAACCAACCCCCCCCCCGCCCTTTTAACGATGTAATTTGAAGCTTTTCAATCGACTCGATATATATCGATAGGATTTACTTTTTTCCCTTTTTTTTTTTCCTCCATCGCGTTTTACCTCATATTTATTTATTGAATATTTAAAAGTGTACTTAAAAAAAAACGAGATTAAAATACGTACAACAGACACACACACACGCGTGCGCACACACACGCACGTCTACTTAAATCACTCGCATCTACCTTAGAAATTTATTTCGCATAATTTAGATACGGAAAAATTATCGTATATAAATTTTTACTTAAATTTATTTTCTAAAGAAATAAACAAATAATTAATTAAATAAATGAAAAAACGTAAAAAAAATATGTCAAGTTATTATAATATTTCATTTTAACTCTTCGTTTAAAAGGAAAAATATTTCTCAATAATTGTAAATCTCCGAGAAATGACTTTGCCACTATTCGAAGAAAAGCAAAACGTTGAGAAAATACACGTACACTTGTACACATACACAAATACAGAGAAAAGGGGTAAGAAAATTCGGTATTCGGAAGGTGACTTCCCCGTAATGGTACACCGCTGCTTGCGGAGAACTTGGAACGCAACCGTTTACGTCGTTTACATACATCCGTGATCGACCTTTTTTCTTTTCCTTCCTTCCTTCCTTTCTTCCTTCCTTCTCCCCCTTAAACCCATCCCCCTTTTCGAGCAAGCATATTGCACGAACTTTTCCTTTACGTACCGAACGATCGCGACTATCAGACAAGATTTTTCTTCTTGGAACGATGCTTCGCGCTACGAATGAGAAAAATTTCTTATGTTTTCCGAGCTAGTTTCGATAAACGTTTCAATGACATGCCCTTAACGAATTGGATCTTTTATACGTATTACCCCTTGTAATAACAATTATATATATTTAAATTTACGTAGAAGTAATTAATGTTAATCGTTAAAACAAGAGTCAGTTAGCATTGATTAATAAACATGAATCATCGTTTAAATGAACAAGCTGACGTGAACCAACGAAGAATGAATAATTAATATAAGCCAATCTAAATGAACTAATAGATGGTAATTGTTAATAGCAGATCGGTAACCCTAGAATAATGCCAAATGGATAGGAAGTGTTGGTATAAGCCAAGTAATGTGGACTAATTAATATAATTATTCATGAAACACATGATTCTAAATAATATTGTTGAAGCACAATTTGTTCGTTCATTGTTAATATTTAGGATTTTCTTTATTCGAGAATGTATTTTTATTTGTTTTATAAATGCTAAATATATTAAGAGTCTTCAGAATCTGATGAATCTTCGCTTAAAATGTGGTAATAAATTAAAAAATATATACATATATAATATATTTAAAGATATAAAACATATAACCCCATTTATACTATTTAATATAAACCAATTCATGGATTAATCAATAACTCATAAAATATTTAATTCTAAATAATATCAGATAACACTATTATATCATACGTAAGAATAATATTTTTTAGAAACTATTTAAAAAAGAAAAAAAAATTATACAGTCGTAACACAGTCCCCTCCGTATATTCCATTTGAAAGAACACAAAATAACATTGGTCAGCGTTTTTCTGTTAGAAGAAAACGAGAAAAATATCTGTTACATAGAAATATTTTGATAAATCGTGGTCGCATGTACGAGTATTGATGTTAAACAACACGACCATAACGTAGAAAGAATAGAATAAATTACGATCGGCTTGGATTTTTTCCACTTTCGTTGGGCTCTATATATTTTATTTGTATCTCTTTTTTCTTTTTTCTTACGTGTGTTTTTAAGCCAAGTGAATTAATGCATCCACCATAAAGCGCACTCCTGCAAGAAAAGGCCATTCGACTTTACGTTCTCTCAAAGGAGCTACAAAACGGAACGCCGATACGTAGGAAGAATGGAAAAGTTTACTCGCAAGACGATGGTAGGGCATGCCCTCTTCTACCAACCTCCCCCCTTCTGCCCCTCCACGTTTCCTCTTTACACCCTTTCTCTCTTTCTATTCCTTTCCACCAACGAAGATTACAAAGAACGAAAGGAAGGATTAAAGAATAGCAAAAGCACACACACGTACCTTCTATGATTCTTCTTCTCACACCTGTGTCGTTTTATTATTCTTACTCTCGTAATAGTATCAGGATTTATATTAGTATAGGTATACTATAGTTAACTTATTACTTTACTCGATATCAAAGATTAAATTGTTTTTCATCTACCTAACGCATGTGTTCATTTGTTTGTATACTTGTTTGTTAGCTTGTTTAATATTATATTGTAATGTTAATTGGATCGCGTTTAAACTGGCTTACATCATCTACGTTCGTTCGATACGATCGAATAGTAATTAACTCTGAACTCATTAACTATTATCATTTTCACAGCTTTGAATAGTAATTTAAAATGATCATTGATAAACCGGAGATTCAAACGTCAAACGAATCAATTTCTCTTTTCTCTTTAACAATTTTTTATTCCGTTCTTATCCAATTTCGATAATTAATTTATCGTCTCGGTTGTTGAATATGGATAATTGTTAGTGTAAAAAAAAAAACAAAAAAGAAAAAATAAAGTAATACCTAAATTGAAATGGATCGTAATTAATAAAACGAAACGAAATCGTGGGACATCGGAGATTGGCGTGTTACGAATTAGAAATTTTCTAACCACCTTGTCCATACCGTACACAATCGATATGCGTTTTCATTATAACAAAGAGAGATACGATATTCTGGTTAATCAACTCGGTACGATACGG
This sequence comes from Polistes canadensis, assembly GCF_001313835.1. Classification (NCBI taxonomy): domain Eukaryota; kingdom Metazoa; phylum Arthropoda; class Insecta; order Hymenoptera; family Vespidae; genus Polistes; species Polistes canadensis. Next base: position 549,229 of record NW_014569603.1, read on the forward strand.
AAACGTTTACGTCATGCGCGGCATACGTTTAAAGCTCGTGCGATACACGATGATAGGCGAGTTTGAGTTATTCCGTACCGCGAAACCGATGGGTATAGAACGACCGAACGTACGCAATTACGAGATAACTGCGTCACTACCCCTTTCTCTCTCTTTCTCTCCAAAATCGAGAACTCCACAACAAACTATACCCCCCGTTCGAAAAATTCCCATCAGTTCTCCGTAACTACACCAGTTGCTCCCTTGTACTTCAATCGAGATTAATTGTTAATAAAAACGATATAAACGCGGAACATAGTAGTTAGTTACTACTAGATCGTCTGTCTGTCTGCTGTTACTACTTCTCCTCTGCCAGTCAGCCAATGCTGCAGTAAACATATAAACGTTTGATAAACCGTTTTGGGTTTTAATGAATCACACTCATTATTGATATCGTTCGTTAGTATAAACGTATCTACATAGACATATAAAGACCTAGTTAACGCGTAACAAATGCGAAAAATTTTCGTAGAAATAAAATTACACTTTGAGAATAACAGTACTAGAATTTAGCGTGAATTGGAAACATGGAAAACGTGAAGGGTTTGGGAAATCGGGTAGGATTGGGGGGGGGGGCGATGGAGTGGGGTTAGTGGGGCGAGACGAAGGCTTGAAAACGCGTACTATCTAATCCCCTTTCATAAAAACGTTAGCAGCTATTGAGCCGAAACAATCGCTTGCATTCCAAAGTTTCAACGAGAAGCGTTGTCCGGCTGGTGGTCGTTGGCCTATCGGAGAGGACGAGAGGTTTGAAGGGAAAAGGGGACTTCGGTGAAACAACCACCCATCCTGATCCCCTCTCTTCATCTCTCTCTCTCTCTCTCTCTTTCTCTCTCTCTCTCTCTCTGTAGAAAGCAACACTCTAGTACACAAATGGTGATGCAAGCGAACGTTCAACCTCCACTCTCTGGATCGTTCCGGTTTCAACGTGGAATTTGACCTATTCGGAAACGATACAGGGCCGCGAAAGCACCGACGATTTGTCGCTCGAATCGGGCTCTTTTTCCCCCAACCACCTCTCAGTCCTCGCACACAGACACACCCCGCCGCCCTTTCGTCCCTCCTCGCATTCAAGCCATCCCGATGGAAAATACAACGGCAGATCGCTAGCTCACGAATATCCGTCGCGACAGTCACTGCGGGAGAGGGTGAGACCGGAGGGAAGGCATCACCTGCAATTTCCGAAATGTATTACACAGTCCCGTTTACCTCCCGGATAATCGTCCACGATTTCAACCCTCTTTATAGATACAGAATTATTTTACTATAACGGTACCACCACCAATCTTCTTAAAATCCTTCTCCTTTTTTGTTTGTTTTGTTTTTTCTCTTTATTTCTTTCAGATCATCTTTCAGAGTTTTTGTTATTTTGTTTATCTCGACTATTCCTTTTATAAAAAATGTACAACGAATATTCGTCGGCGAACGTGTCTCGTGGTTCCGGGAAATAAAATTTTTTATAGAATTTTTTAAAGGATGGACGATAGGAGAAAAAATTTTTTATTGACAAAATATCGATGAATCTTTTAAGCTGATATGAATTTTTGAATAAAAATCAAATATTAATTGGATATACGATGGATAGAGAGAAAGAGAGAGAGAGAGAATAAAAGTAATAACGTAGACGTTTGTGTTTTGTTTAACACGATCGGTCAGAGTTCATGAGTGTCATTTTAAGCAAGGTACGGGTGCAAATGGTATCTCGTTTATGTAAACGGTAACGAGCTTTTACGAAGTGGACGTGTTTATTCTACAGAGCACGCGTATGCTTTGACACGTATGGCAAATGTAACAGCTAATCGCGAAGGATCCGATTGTCGCTTTCGGAGAACATTAATTAATGCTTTACTCGATCGATCATCCCTCGATGTTACATTACCTTGTTTCACCTAACTCTAACTCGCTTCATAATGTTTGTTAATTACCGTATTATTACCCAGTAAATGATCTGTTATCTCTACATATATACTTCATTTATTGTATTTATATTGTTCATATTTTTTTTTATCGATATAAACTTTTTTTTTACGCAAATTTATTTTCGAAAATAATCATCATTCACAAGTCAAATAATATTACGAATAATTCAATTGCGAATTTTTATTTGTTGTTTTCTCTTTTTATATGATACAAGGCGATTTTTGTTTAAATTTTACACAGTTATAGGAAACAATCAGGATCGTATCCACTGTGCAAGTAGTAATATTAAAAAATTGATGTCAATTGAAGATTTACGATGTTAAATTGAATAATAACGGCGTACTGTGTTTAAATGATTCGAAAAAAATTCGTTATCAATGTTTAGATAAAAAGATATATAGGAGTAAAAACGTTGAAGTTTGACCGATATCCTTGTATCTCTCTTTGAAAGGTCAATAAAATTGGTGAGTTACGAGACGTTTTAGGTAAAATCGTGGCAATGTGTAAGAGCGTTTTCGCGTTAATCCGATCGACTCGTGCGATAACGAATGAACGCGAACGATGCGAGACAAGAATTTATCTTCGTGCGAAAGGTTGTTGGTGTCGTTTTGGTAGTGGATGATGCTACTGCTGCTGCTGCTGCCTACGAAGGTTCGAGGACGTGGTTTAATTCGTGGAACGTTTTAAGGCTGAAAATCCAATCGCGTTGCACAATGGCCACTGTCGACAGATGTCTATCTCTCAATTTCCTGGATGAAAGTTTGCGCGAAAGAGAGTGTATATGTGTGTGCGTGTCTGTGTGTGAGAAAGAGAGAGAGAGAGAGAAAGTTCGCTTACGCTTTTCCAACATAAAGCTTTGCGTTCCGTGTTTCCCATACGTGGATCGTTCCTACCATCTACAACGTTCCACGTCTGCCTTCACTTCCTCCATCTCTGCATAAACATTCGATCATTTCAAATGTTCTATCGAGTATGATGCATTCTAAGCTCACACTTTTCCTTTTCCATCATTTTCTCCCTCTCTTTCTCTCTCGCTTTTTTATTTTCCTTTCTATGCTCATTTTTTATTCTAGACAGAAAGAAAGAGAATTAGAGATAAAGGTCTTGATTAACTCTGCATGATTCAACTTGTTTCGTATTGAAATTTATAAGAGACATATTACCTTTCGTTTCTTATCATTTAAATTTTGTTTAACGTTTAAATAAGAATAATGTCATTTACAATTTATAGTATATGATAATGTGTGTGTGTGTGAGTGTGTGTGTGTGTTTAAGAATTACATAGTACTGCGTATGATTATAAATTCAAGGTTAAGGGTTTACATAAGTTTATGTCTTTTTTTTTCATTTAAAATGTACGGATATTATGGCGAGGTTTTAAGTATTTTAATAACGAAGAGAGTAATTTTATCCCAAGTGTTTATTCCATCAGGTTCCATTGAAGAAGTAGATTGTTTATTTATAATTCATCGTCATTAAATTGCAAAGAAGTTCCTCGATACTTTCGATAGGATTGAAAGATCAATGGGAGGACTTTTATAAGTCTCCGTAGAAGTTCACAAAGTGATCGCTTTGAATTATTCTCATGAATACAACGCAAACAAGGTTTTACCCTCATTATTTTTGTACGTTAGAATTATGCGCGATAGCTTTAATGGAAAGCCATACTCTAAGAAGCATTTCAATTTTCTTTCCTTACAGTAAAAATAAATTATGTTTATAATGAGAGACGATTTTACAAAGAACCCCTTTCTAATACTACAAGTAATTTATTATTCAGAAATGTTTAGAAAAATCAAAAATATATTTTTCAAATAAAATTATATATAGTAATGTTCTTCTTTACAAATAATATGCGTCAGAAAAATAAATGACTATTTTTTGATATATGTATCGAAAATAACTGCACTTTTAATTAGATCAAATGAAATGAAATGAAATGAAATTGATCAAAGTTATTAGGAGTGAACAAGTAAGGAAGCAAGCAAGCCAGCAGGCAAACATGAACATACGTTCACAGACATATACACATGCATTTAAATTTTAATGCAAATTTCTCTTGGCAATATTCATAGAGCTCGTAAGAAATACGAGGTATGCGACAAGAAGGAGAAGGATTTCTTGTCTCCATCGATCTAAGGTTACCACGATCAATATGTAAATTTTCTGACACGAGGTGTACGTGGATGGAGTTAGCTAAAGTCAAGGTATAAAAAAGAAAAAGAGGTGGAATAACGGGAAGAAGGATAGAAAGATGGTAGAAAGGAAGACAGGTAGGAAGGTAGAAAAGGTTAGTAAGAAGGGGAAGAGGGAGGGAGGGAGGGTGGCTAGGGGAAGAAATGGGGTTGACTCGTTAATCGTACAAAAAATAACGCGAACGTCTCCTGAGTGTTCGCAGAGTACTAAAACCAAGCAAAATCGAAAGCATATTATTATGCTCGAGGAGTCACGAGGACTCCAAGGCTTTTCTCCTAAACATGGCACATTAATCCCTTCATATTAGTTGGGACAGTGAAAAATTGTCTCTTAAGTAGGTACAAGCCCCCGAGCAACCCGCCATATTTATAACACGGAAGAAGAATAAAAAGAAAAAGAAGAAGAAGAAGTCGTACCATGACTGCTTGAAAAATACACTGATCTTGACTGATGCCAAGATGAAAAAAAAAGAAGAAAAAAAAGAGAAAGAAAAGAGAAGAAAAAAAAGAGTTTCATACAAGTTTCTATATTTACATGTCGTTGTTTGCCTTGACGTTTTGAGCAACATTACTTCTTTCCGTGTGACATCTGTACGCTGTTACTTCTTCCTTACTTTATATAGTTGTTAATGCACGTTATAGGTTAACACCGTACGTTAGAGGAGCATCTTAACTCTAGATAATAATAATAATAATGAAAATAAAAGACTATATATCTCGAGAGTGTTTAACTATACACCTGAGAAATGAGTATTTAAATAAGATTAGAGTTAACAACAAATTGTTTGTATTTTCCAGTCATTTTCTAACATTAACTGCACGTCAGAGAAAAAATTTTAAACCAAGATAACGATTACTTCCAAATTTTATATTTTTTGTAGCTCAAACATATTTTTAAACAAAATAATTCGTCGACATTTAAACATATATATATACAATTACACATTACTTAAATAATTTTGTAAAACGAATAAAGAAAGAGATACGAAGAAAAGAAAATTCTTTTTTTTTAGTTATTTATCGATATTATTTAAGAAAATAAGAGTATTTGTAGAGAAAGAAAGAATACAAGAGGACTAATATTCGAAGCTTTCCAAGAACCCTTTTCTATTTTCGAAATCCTCGTTACGCGTCTGGTTCGTGAAGCTTTTTTGGTTCGGGATAAAGGTAGAAGAACCGGTTTAATTCGAGAGCAAGCGTTTCTACTTCCCCCCTGTCTCTCTTTCTCTTACTCTCTTCTATTCTCTTCTCTTCTCAGGCAGGCTACTAGCAACCCTCCATAATCAAATCCCACCCTAACTGCTCCCACTCTGCACCCTCTTCACACGAAAGGAATGTTAATGCGACAATGCCTCTGTTCTGACTCGAAACGCGCGTCGTTCATCCACCCTAAAACCCACCCACTCTACTAAACTCACCCCTCTTTTTCTTCTTCTTCTTCCTCCCTTTCTCTTCCTGTACTTTTAGCAAACCCTACGAGAAAACGGAACGAACGACGACTGTCTTCTTCTTCTCTGTCTCCTTTTATTTCCTTCCTTTATTCTCTTTCTCTCTTCCTCTTTTTTTAGCCTCAAGGAATCCCATGAGGATTTCCTCCTTGGATACCTTTTCGTTAACTCCGTTAGGTTCCTCGTCTTACCTCTCTCTTTCTCTTTCTATCTTTTCATTCTTTCCACATTTTCCTTTCCTTCCCACTGTCTCCCTCTCTCTCTTTCTTTCTTTCACTGACTCTCCTTTTTCTCTATCAACGTATTATCGGTAAAACGCTTTTTCCTCTCTATTTCCATCCCTCTTTCTCTCTCTCTCTCTCTCTCTCTCTCTTTCTCTCTCTCTCTCTTTTACACCCATTCTTACCGTTCTATCTTTTTCTTTCTAATCGATCTCACTTCCCACGTCCGATTTTGCACCTCTTTCTTCGACACTCATGGTAATACCAAGGACCTTTCTCCTCTCTTTCTTCAAACTAACTTCCTCTCACTCTCTTTCACTCTCTTTCCCTTTCTCTTTATCCTTCTATCTATACGTCTATGTCTTTCTCGAAGGAGAGACCAGTGAAGAAATCCTTTGATCCTCGTTCCTAGCCCCGAGGCCACGCACCCGTCAAGTTCAAACTGAATCGGTGAGACAGCCTCCGGACTACTATTACCTACTACTACTACTTCTACTACTACTACTACTACTACTGTTGCTGCTGCTGCTGCTACTACTACTACTATTACCTTTACCAACGATATCAACGATACTTTTACCATGCGGAGAAGGAAACGCATCCGAGGGATAGGAGCTTCAAAGTTTCGTGACTCTTCCATTGCCCCCAACGTTGTCGTCTCGAGAGAGCTAAAGAAAATCTTTTGCGAACATTGCGAAGAAGCCTTCTTCTTTTTCTTCTTTTTCTTTTCTCTTCTCTTTTCTTTCTTTTCTCTCTCTCTTTCTTTCTCTCTTTCTATGTAGATTTTTTTTTATATACCTTACAAAGTTTGATATAGGAAAAGGTAAATATTACCAATTACGTTCCCTTAAATGGATTATAGTTTAATAAGAAAATTTTTCCAACCCTATTACATTCATTCTAATATTTACAAATTTTCTCAAATTTAAACGAATAAAATGATTCAACAGTTTTACTTTTATTTCGATCGTTTAAAGTTGCATCAATCATTCTCTTTATAGGTTTTTAATAATAAAAATGTAATTTGAGTAGCTGAAAAGAAAAGAGATGAATGTAATATATTAGATCTGGGAAACGTTTTTACGTTTAATTAAACGTAAAAATAATGAATTTTTTTTCCCAGATCTAATATGCTACAAATTTAAGATAAATTCATAACTACGAATTAGATGTTTAGTTGTAAGGTACAAAATATGTTACTTGCATCCCTATTTCTTTTCAGCATTTCATTTATTGATTAAAAAAATTAAATGTCGAATTATTTTCTTTCAATTGAAGTTCGATGATAGAAAAATAATGATTTTCGAAAGATATTTGTAAATGATAGCGATAAAAATGATCATGGTCATGGAATGATTTTCGAAAAGTGACCAATTGCTTTTTAAAATATAAATTTGGTAAGAGTGCTGTTTCATCCCATTACTTTCTATATACATACATATATATATATATATATAAATATAAGTATATGTTTATATATATCTCTCGATCCATGGTGATTGATGCAAGGAGATCACATTCGTAGTAAGTTGTGGTATAAGGTTGGGTGGAAGCTGGGTTATGCTGCTGCCAGCTGTCGTTACTGAGATAGTTTGTACCAGTCAAGTTTCATCCTCTAGCAAACTTAGTTCGCGAAAGCTTGCTCAAGCTCGGCAAGACGAAAATCTCGCATACGAATATCTAAGTATATATATCCATATATATAGTGTATATGCATGTGTATGTATCTGGAAAGAGAGAGAGAGAGAGAAGAGAGTATACTTTAGATATACATGGTGCAATCATTCTGCTAATTTCGAATAGAAAATTGCTTTGTATTCGAGTTTCGCTACGTGATGACAAACTCCTTTAGAAAATTCCTTCTAACTTAGGTGAACCATCTATTTCGAAAGCTAAACATAATATCCTTGCTGTTCAATTAACTTGAAGTAAATAATCTTGTTATTATTATTATTATTATTATTATTAAATTTATTGTTTACCTTTTAAATCAATAAAAGAATGAATATATAGAAATTATGAAGAACACAATTATTTAATTAAATACTTATAACATTTCGTTACTACAAATGTACTCATTTAATTTTTTCTACTATATATGCATATACGCATGTATGTATAAATGCGGTAAAGATTTATTATAAATATATATGTATAAATGCATTCGTGTCGTTTGGTTAAACATGATACAACGTTAAATAATTCAATGTAAAACTGTCGCTTACATTATGCATCTCTCGGGGTACATGGAGGTGATGACTATTAATGCCAACGTGTAATTAATAATATCGATGTAAAATAATAAATAATAATACATTACAGATAGCGGGATTGATTTCGAAATGAAATCGAAAAGAAAAGAGAAAGAGATCAAACGGTCGATTTGTTTGTAACATATAAATATACATTAAGTCTTATTCCCTCCCACCCCCATCCCTGTATCTCTCTCTTTTAAACACAGATACAAAATGTATATTTCAATAAAACAAAACAAAAAATCACAGAATATATTCTCTTATCCAAAGAGAAATGGGAAACTTAAACAGAATGTTTGAAGTATGTTGAGTAGCTCGGAAAAAGAATCGGCAAATAGGTGCAACGTTTCTCGTTTGTAATTAATACTGTTAAAACTCTCTCTCTCTCTCTCTCTCTCTCTCTCTCTCTCTCTCTCTCTCTATCTCTCCCTCGTTTCATTCACTCTCACTTGGAAAAGGTAATCTGGGTAGACGAGCATGAGGTATGCGAAACCTCCTGCGGCTTCTCCGCATTAAAGGTGAAGTCACTTCAAACCAAATCAGAGAACCAACCAACCCCCGTTCTCACTCTTCTTCTCTCCTCCTCTCTCCTCCTGCTCCTTCTCTTCTGTTTCCTCACTCCTCTGTTACCCTATCTTTCTTTCTCTCTTACTCTTTCTCAGCTTTCCAGAGCTCCGTTTGACATCCGAGAGAACCAAGACACTGCTAGCGAATACCAGTCGAATTACCGTAAATCGAACTGCCAGCTATCTTCCAGAGAGTCCCTAGGAGACAGCTAAGCCATCCTCTTATTCCGTGTATTACCACTTCCTGAATTCCAGATCCCGAGAAACGGGAATCACACCTCGTTGCGTACCAACTATTCTACACGTACTTTTACCTAAATCTTCCCGTTAAATCCTTTTCGAAGAATAGGAACTCACTTTTTCTTTCTTTTCTCCTTTTTGTTTTTCTTTTTTGTTTTCTTTTTTTTTTATTCAGTAAATTTCTTTAAAGTTATCTACAAATAAGTTTTTCTTTTTTAAAAAATATTCACTCAAATAGTTATAAACAATTATCATATATTATGCATTCCTTTAATTATTATAGATGAATTTTTCTAATAGAAATTAGGTCGAGACAAAGCGAGACTTGTCGAGACCTTTACTTTCGCGAAAAGAAAATCAGGATTTACACACACACATACCTACACACATATACAAATACACAGATAGAAAAAGATAGTAACCAATAGAGCATAAGAAAAGCGAGACTAACAGGCGTTTGGAAGGCAACCGTGTACAGATTCGTTCGCGGTTTGTGATAAATCGATTTCGTGTGAAATGAACCATGAAAAATGGCGGGCAGTCGCACGTGGAAAATATGTTTCGACCGATAGCATTTTCCACGCACATCCTCGTGACTTTCCTACTACCATTTTATTCGATTTCTCTCTCTCTCTCTCTCTTCCTTTCTCTCATAAACTATTAAACGTTGACACCGATTAGCTAACAAAGTTGACTCTACAGGTTTTCCTATCAAAATTCATCCTTCTACCAGCCGCGAGTTTTTCAACAAAAATATTCTATTTTTTTTTTTTTAAATGTCTGAAATGTTAACAATTTTTGTTTAACTTATTTCTGTTAAACGCATTCTAAAAGATATAACTCATACGTTTTTAAAAGGAATGAAAAAATAATAGTAAATTTAGATATCTTATAGTCTTGTTTTTTGTTTGAAGTCAAATAATAGCGTTTTTGTTATGATTTTATAATTAATTTAATTATACCAATTCATTCAACAACATAATTTACTTCTTATAATAATACAAGTATTTATATATTGTTGTATTTATTATTTATTTTAATAATCAAAAGAATGGAATATTGTATAATTATAAATTATATCTTTTAACGAAGGAAAAAGTTCTCTAGTAGACTAATAAAATCATAATTGTCTTCAAGCAGGTGGTACAACATCAAATTCATGAAACTTCATTATTATATGTAGATATACAGTTTGAAGAACGAGGAATGTAGTCGACTCGAGTTAGTATGAGTGACTGAGAGAGAGAGAAAGAGAGGAAGTTCCTGGAACTGGCCGATGGAAACATTTAACTTCACCGAGGCAAACAAGTTCCAAAATGTTCCTCCACTATTCGGCCAGTTTCTGAATTTCCAGTGGTTTATACGTGATTCAAACTGTATGCGTACTTAAGCTGCCAGTTTCAAGAGGATATTATTTTGAGTGGGAGAACGTATGTAACGGGAACTACTTAACTCTATCTTTGTTACCTTTATATATTATTTGAAAATTCATGTACACAGGACATTAAAATTTATGAAAAGAAAATTTTTATACGTGTATTATAATTCACAAGAAATTTAAACATAAATTTGAAAGAGGAAGAAAGAAAGAGAGAAAGAGATAGAATAAGAATTTAGTACAAGTTTATATTTCTATTTGTCGTTGTTTGCTTTAACGTTGAGCAACATCACTTCTTTTTTGTCTGACATTCGTTACTACTATATGTTTCGCTTATATCAACGTTAAAGTATGTTACAGTTTATATATATACATTTTATAATATTAAAAAAAAAAAAGAAAAAGTCACATATTATCACACATTTATATTTCCACAGCAGATAGCTCTAAAAAAAAATCGAACATAAAATTATAATTATATAAAAATACGAGTAAAAATGAAATAGCGTATACGCGTCGGATAGAACAAAATATGTAAATTGAAATATTTTAATTTGACGCGACAATTTTATGAAATTATCCTGCACATTATTGTTTTGTTTCCATTTGTTTGTATAATATTTAATATATCTCTCTTTTGATTTATAATTCTATTTTTTTCTTTCAATTGTTCTTTTTTTAACTGACTGAGATCTATTTGTTCGTTCGAATCAAAACGATGTTATCTGTTAGATCACTTTCAACGACCGTTTATTGTCTATAGATAATTATAGTGAAAGCAGAATCTTCGTATAACGAGCAAACATCTCTACTCGATTTAATATGTTCAATCGCGTACATACACATACATATAAATATAATACATATATATACCCATGTACCACCATATATTTACACATAAGCACGATTTATTATCATGCAAGAGCTATCTTGATTTAATTTAATCTACCGTGCATACGTGCTCCATATAGTCGCTGCTTTTACCGAATCCTTATCGGCAATATAATAACCTTATGCTACGTAATAATGATCAACATGTACTATAGAAGAACATTTGTTGATAGATCCTTTCATTTCTCTCACTTAATCACGTTAATAATTAATTAATCGTTTTCTTACTCAAACGAGTAGAAGTTAGTTTTCTTCCAATTTATTTAAATCATATTTTTTTTAAATTATGTATTCAATAAAATAATATTTAATCAATATTATATACATTTAAATTAGTATTTTGTAAATTAGTATATGTCTAGTATTTTTATATATATATATATAAATTAATATTTATTAATTAATATATATCTCTAGTTTATATATATGATTAACAATTGACTTATTGTTCGTATATTATTTCTTATTAACCATCACAAACCTATTTTCTGTCTTCGAAATGCAAGATAAAAAAATATATATTAAAAAATAGAAAGATACAAAAAATATTAAACGTAGCAATATTATGTTGAATATAAATACTTATACAATAGCGCGAAAGCGGAAAGAAATAAAGCTGAAAAAAAGGAGAAAGAAAGAAAGAATAAAGAATAAAGAATAAAGAAAAAAGATAAAAAAAGGGAGGGACGATGAGCGTGCAATTAACCTTCCGATACAGCTTTCTTTTTTATTCATACGATGGGGATCCTATGAAACTATGGCTGCTCGTTTGGTCCTTGGAATGAATTTAAGACCGACGAATATACACATACTCACACATGCGCGCGCGCACGCATTTCCGTGCGAGTGCATATACATACAGATACACATATACATATAGGATATACACATATACATAGAAGTAGAGAGGTGAGTTGAGGTGGGCCGACGTAACCCATTGAAGCCGTTCTACGGTGATGGAGGCAGAGGCCGTACCTTTAACGCTGTTTAACTTCCACCTGAATTAGCTTTCATCCACCGCTGGGGCCGACAGGTACATTGTTCTCCACAATCTAACTCTACGTCGTTTACATTTCGCAGCCGCTCGTACTAATATTTAAACCTTTCGAATGACGGTAGTGGTAAAGAGAGAGAGGGGGGAGGAGGGGGAGGGAGACGCAAGCATGAGATGAATCACTTCAATTCTGAGGAAATGTAAAAAAAAAGAGAAGAAAAAAGGAGAGAGAAAGAGAGAGAGAGAGAGATAAAAAAAAGGCAGAAGGAGAGAAAAAGAAAAGATATATAGAAATGGTAGGAAAGTAAAGAAAGAGCAAAAGAAAAGAGAACGTATGCGCCGTTTGCACGGCCAATTTCCGGAAAAATTTCCTCGCTTGGTGGTCTTCGTAATCGTGGTTGCCAATGCGACAAATTGAACGCTCATCCCTTTTAACCTTCAACACCATCTAACAAAAATCGTTTAACGATATGTCGTATTTTTATTTTAATATTTCTATCAATACCGATCGAACTGTTTTCCACTATATCTTATTTTCAAATTTAAAAATGAAAAAATAAAAAGTGATAAACTAATTATTAGTCTTAAACTAATATGCGTTTAAATATTCCGATTTCCTTCGAAAGAATATGCCCAAAAATTATTTTGTTAAATTATATAAGAAGAAAAAAATAACAAAGAGAAAGGAAAATACCATTCAGATGGAAAAAGAAAGGGTTATACCGGGTGAGATAGGGGTTCTTTTTTTCATTAAAGTCAAGGAAATAAGACCTTATTGAAAATTCAGTCAAACAATATAAACGTCTGACCGAAAATACTTTTCTTTTTCTCTCTCTCTCTCTCTCATTCTTTCTTAACATACAGAAAGGAATAAAAAAAAAAGGTAACACCGAATCGGCACTCTTCTAATTCTCTTTCTTTCTTACACTTACACATTCACTCTCTTTAGTAAGAATACACACACTTAAAGAGCTGAGTTCGTCGTAGCAATAAGGAACCCAGGACATCGTGTATACTCACACCTTCGATCCTAGGAGCCGACTTTTCTCAGAGGCCAACCCATCCCTTCATTCACTCTCAGACGGAATGTTTTGCATTTTAAGAAGGTGTCGGATATCCTTTGCGCTATCCGAAGACGACACTCCCTCGTTGTCGTCGGCAGCCTCGACTCTTGTAGGGGATGAGAGAAAAAGAAAAAGAGAGAAAGAGATAGAGAGAGAGAGAGAGAGAGAGAGAGACGACAAGAACCTTTCCCTGAAATCCAAAGTAATTCACGACCTTGTATTACGTGCCAGGACGTTCTAGCAGGAATATCCTGGAAAATCGGAGAAGCTTTCTCGAGCTGACTCGCGAACGATCTAAGAACGTCTTCAAGGTGTTTCGTCTAATCGAAATATTCCGTACATGATTTTACGTCCATCAGATATTTTACCTTTTTTTCATTTATTTATTTATCTATTTGATTTTTTGTATATATATAATTATATTAATTATCAATCGAGAAAAACTTTGTGTGATTATCTTTTAAATATTATATTTTAACGTTATATTCAATATTATAATATTTCTTTAGGGGATTGTTTCTTTTTCTTTTTTTCTCATATTCTTTCTAATAATTTATGTAATAATTATTATTCATTGCTATAATAAATGATGTAATTTGGGAAATCTCTAAACGTCTTCGTTGAAAGATCTGGCGAGAGCAATCAATGAATGAATGAACGAAGGAGAAGGAAAGGAAATAAAAGAAAAGAAAATAAAAGGGAAAGAAATAAAGAAAGAAAAGAATCGAATTTAATCGTGTCCTCGTTTACAGAAGTCTTTTCTCAAAGGAAATTCTAGATTAAACGAGAACAAACCAATTTCGGTGGTCTTTCTCTCACTTCGAAAGTCGGTAAACTTAAATTTTCTTTTTACGAACTTCTTTTGGAATCGAAACGCTTTAGTTCTCTTTTTCGAAAAATTCTTACGTCTATGTGCCGACACTTTTTTCGAAAATCTTTAACGAAGAAAAAAGAGACCATTCATTCATAATATTATTTGTATTTACTGTTGAAAATTAAATATTTTCGAGATATTTTATGTCACAATAAAATTAGAGAATATTTTTATTGAAAATCATTTTGTTTAAATTACATTATTGTATAATCTAGTTTATTCAAATTCAAAATATTATATATTTAATATATTCATATATTATTGTAAGATTTATTTTATTTAATTTGAAAAAATATATATATATATATATATATAAAAGTAAGTAATAATATTGACTTAATCAATAACGGTTAACAATGATATTAACCGATTTAGGTATAATTATTTTAAAAGAGATAGAATGGTGAATATCTACAATCTATTGTCATGAAATGACAGGTGCTACTCTTCATCATAACTCGAAAAACAACCGCCGTAATTAGTGAAGGACGCGCCGTGTTCGACTCGTCGTCGCTTATCTCCATCTTCGTATCCCTTCACGGTCCCCTCGTTGTCTTCTCGTTTTCTTTCACACCTAACACTCGTCGTATATTAAAGAACTATTGCGGAATGCCCCGTCCGATCCCTTCCGTCGCCTATTTATGCCTTTCCCTCCCTCCATCGTCTTTCATCATTTCCTGGCATTCCTTCCAGAAACCTCTCGATAATTCTCCATTATAAACAATGGATCCTTTCCGCACTTCCAGATCGAGAACGTTCGAGAGATTTTGATGGAGCTGTACAAAGGCGACGAGTCCAGACGGTGTAGCCTTACTATTTAAACAAAACTTTTATATCTATATACGGTTTCTTTCTCCTTCGTTCCACGCTACACTCTCTCACACACTCATACCATCACACATGCATTCCATTATGGCAACTTATACTCTATGCACGCATACTTCTCAGATATTCTGTATCCCCACATTATTAATGTATTATTTTTAATATAAAATACTGCAATATTATAAATATTACAAATTAAAGTACTATAGTACACACAATACATTGTAGTTTTTAATTTTTACATAAAATAATAAAAAATTCCCACATAATTTATTGATGCATCTTAATAAAAATATATACATAGAGATTACAAAGGTTATTTGTAAATACAAAATACTTTCCTTTCGTTTAATCATTCTTACTGTTCTTGTATGTAAATTACATTATCCAAGCTCTTCTTTTGTCCAATTTCTCAGCTAGAAAGCTACTAAAAAATGTAAGAAAGTATATTCACCGTACATGTACATAGCATCAATATACTCAGTATCCATACACTTATTCAAAACTTTCAAGAACAAACAAAGAAAATTCAAAGGAGTTCAAGAGATTGTGTTCTATCTCTCTTTCTTTCGTTCTTTCCTTCTTCATCTCTCATGTGAAAATTTTAATCTTCGAAATAATGTATAAGTAGACAAAATAATTATAACCCATCTTTTATCTATAACATCTAACAGTAACTTTATTCTCAATAAAAGATAAAGAGAAAGAAAAATATAAAGAAGAAGAATAAAAAAAAAAGATAAAGAGAGATGAAGAAAACGGACATCGTTAATCATAATAAATCCTTTTCTATTATTTTCCACGATGAATTTTCAACGAACAGCCGAGAAATTTCACTTAAGTGTTATTAATGGCTACGATACGATGACGTTTTTGTTTAAATATGAGAATAGTCGAAAGAAAAAGGGGGTTGAAAACGAGGAGAAAAAAAAATATGAAAATAATTTCAAAGGATTTTATTTAGCAAATAATAAGATTTAGTTTACTATTCCTATACCTACTTGTTGAAAACGAACTAATTTCCATTCTCGTTTGTACGGTATACACGAGTCTTACGTTTTATAAATTCGTCCTTTGCTTTTCTCATGAAACGAAAGCTTGAAGGAAAGAAAGAAGGAAGGAAGGAAGGAAAGAAAGCTCGAAAGAAAGAAAGAAAGAAGGAAAGAAAGAAAGAAAGCTCGAAAGAAAGTAAGTAAGTAAGTAAGTAAAGTAAGTAACTAAAGTCCGAAGGGAAGATCTTACACATTCTTCAGACGTTCGCGATAAATTTTTCATAACGTCGTGCAATCTTGTAACAACATAAAGAGCTCGGGAAAGCTCGAAAGCTCGAAAGGATATTAGATAGAAAGAGAGAGTAGTCTCTAGTAGGAGTAAGAGATGGAGAATGTGGTAGGAAAAGTTAGGAAGAGGCCAAAGTCGGTGAAAATTCGGTTTAAAGTCAGGTTGATGACTTCAGTGGAAGGAAGGAAGGAAAAGATAAAGAGGCGCAGGAATTCCCAGTGGTGGGTCGCAAAGTAGGACCTGGGCGTGTTACTTCCTGCGGGCATTCGGCAGGAGGTCTTTATTCAAATTTTAAAGTCATTTACATCTACGTGCCCTTTTCGATCCTCTTTCACGGTTGCTGCTTACTTTAGATTCGTTGCAACGCGGAAATGCAAAAGCACTATCAAAAGCAACAACACAACCGGCTAGAAAATAAGCACAAAAGGAAAGGGAGTTCTATGAGCAATAAGATAAGTGTAGGAGGAGGAGGAGGAGGTTGGTTAGCAACAAACATTTTCCTTGTAAATCGAAAAGAGATATCGTGTTTTCTTCCGTAACAATGGACGGATATTTCTTATCATAAGCTTACGTCTTACTACAATAAAGATTTTCCTGCTTTAAGATCTGACGAATCCATGGCGAAATGATGCCAGGTAGTATACAGTTGCTTTTCTTACAATACTAAGAAGAATCGAAAAGAAAAATTGGCGACTCTATAATATCGAAAAACGACGCACGTTTTCTTTACTTTTTTACTATCTTACTTTTCATTTTTCCTATCTTTCTTTCATTCTCTTTCCAACTGAAAGTATATTCTTAGATCGCATAAAAGGGTAGACCTTTCGAAATTACCAACGTTCGTAGAGAACCCTTAGTATTTCATAGGCATGATGAAAGTTCTCCGAAGGAATAAGAATTGCGATGAGTAGGAGAAAGCTTCAAATTTCAACCTGGAAGATCTTTTAATGCGAAACTTTCTTTAATCGTCAAATCTAGGAAACACGTTTTCAATTGTAATCTAAAGAACCATTATTATTAATGGTCTTTTACAATATCTTTGGAATAATAATTTATTGCAATTATTTATACGATGTGAGAATTTTGTTTAAATTAATCAAATACTCCATTGAAAAATATTTAAGTCAAATCAATTAAAAAATAATAGGATTTTTACAATTTTTTTCTTTGCTATTATTTATGTATTCATTTTCCGTTAGCGATAAATCAACAAAAAAATATATTGTATTTCTGTTAGAAATTATTCATTTATTAATTTTGTTTGTTTGCGATTTGCTGGATGAAAGTTGAAATCTTCGAAGTTTTGCTCTCTCTCTTTTTCATACACACACACACACACACACACACACACGCACATGCAACACATACGGAGGAAGCGAGCAAACAAGAAAGGAGACAGCTGCTTCTGGTATATTCTTAGCAAAAGTTTAACTTATATTAAACCCACAACTACTGCACGAGCTGACATTATCACGAGTGTCATGAGATTCACCTGTTCATGGCAAGCCTTTCCTCTCTCTCTTTCTTTCTCTCTCCCTCATCAAAATTAGATTACTTTTTATAGACCAATACACATACACACACGCACACTTGTTCGCATTATAAATATAGAAGTATGGCATGTCGTAGGAGTTCCTCAACTTTTGCACGAGACAACCTATTTCAATCGAAACTTTTAAGGAAATCACACTTCCTTCGATCGAATCTTTCATTCGTTCGTTCGTTCGTTCGTTAATATCACAATTTTAAACCTAAATAATCCTATCAAAATAATTATTAAAAATCTTATCAATAAAAATAAATATAAAGCTTAATCAAACTCCTATATGGGTCGCTACAGTAATGAAACGGTTTAAAAATTTAGATGTTAAATAAATTGATATTAATGCTTAATATTGCAATCAATAATTATTTCATTTGAATTAAATTTTTGATAACTTAACAAACTTTTTTTTCCGTCGTTAAATCTTCATAAATTTGTACACATCGATGATGATCTTAATGATCTTATTAAAAACAATGGTTATAAAAATAAATAAAATATGGAATACTTAGTCATAAGATAAAAAAATGATAAAAATAGAAAACGAGAGAGAAAGAGAGAGAAAGAGAGAGTAAAGAACGATCGTTAACGGCCATCGTTCTCATGTCACGTTCTCCGTAAACGAAGCCGCCTCTCTCCCTCATAAAGATTAATCGTTTTCATCGGCTAGCATGCAAAAGTTTTGCGTTGGTAACGCGAGCTCTGACATTTTGTGCTCGTGGTAACGATACGAAATAGAGAGAGAGAGAGAGAGAGAGAGAGAGAGAGAGAGAGAGAGACAGAGAGAGAGAGACAGACAGAAGTCTTATAAATAACGATCGTCGTCATCGTCGTTCGTCCTCGTCCGAATGAAAAGTAACATCGTTTTTGTGTCTTTCATCGAATTTTCAGAACAAAAAGAAAAAAGAAAACGAACAACAAATTAATCTTATTTAAAATGAATCGAGTACAACGCGATCAATAGTTAATATATCTATATATTTTAATTAATTAAATATATAATTAGAGTAAAAATCCTTATATTCGTTAATTAATTATTAGAGTTAATCATATATGTATGTAGTTATCGATCATATCAATTCATTTCTAATTGATAATATTCTCGAATAAATAAAGATAATCATATTTCACGATTCAATAATAAATGAAATATTTATGAATATATGATAAGCTTATACAACTAATTCAAAGATATCTATTAGACAATTATAGAAATGTGTGTGAATTTTACCTAATGATCGAATAATTAAATTAATCTATAACAAATACCATTAAAATTGTAAATTTACAACTTTTATTTGTATATGACTCAAAATAAATATGCATAAATATCCACGCACACACACACGGAAACATACCGATGCAATTTTATATCTAAAATTCGATATATATTTTCGTACGAATGGTTTGCTTCTCGATTTTCGAAGGTTTATTTTATGCTTTGGCGTATCGTTTCGGTCGGTTTGGGATTTGAAGGTAGGGGAATGTTGGAGGAGAATTGGTAGATATCGATCGTAGGCCCATCGTGTATTCCTAGTAATTGGAACATTTATGAGCCAATCAATCACTTCTCTGTTGCAGTTCCCCCTATGCTCTCGATACCACACCAATTGGTTGGCGCGCCCTTAGGTTATTCCGTCAAGTTGGAATGTTATACCGAAGCTCATCCAACTTCTTTAAATTATTGGACCAGGGAGGACAAACACATGATTCACGATAGCAGTAAATACAAGGTCGTTTCTACTCCTGAGGTGCCATCATACAAGACTCATATGACACTAGAAATTTACGACATTCAGGTAATTGTTAAATACCATTTTCTTTTTTTTTCTTTATTAAATCTATGAATTTATGAATTATGCGAATAGATGTAACATAATAATTGCAAGATATATATATATATAATGTAATTTAATAACTAAATAAATTATAAAATATTCACCCGTGTTCATGTTTGTGTTCGTGTTCGTGTATGTGTACGTATAGACGCTTATGCGAATGTAAATCTGACAAAAGATAAGCTCCCCTAGTTTGAAACCTATCGAACACTTCAGAGTCAACAGGTGATACGCGAAAACTAACTGTGGCGTAGGTCGAAAGCTTCGTCCGTTCGTTCGTTCGAGTATTTCACGTTCGCTAACGTTGTATCTCGATATTCAATAGGTTAACATTTTGTATATATATGAAAAATAATATAAACGAATTAAAAAATGAATCAATTTCCAAAAGCAACGTCTATTCGTATATAATTATTAATAAATAACAAAATATATTGCGACAATAATTAACCCTTTGACTGCTATGAGCGCATATATGCATTGGGTAAAAGTTGCCAGCGTGGTTTATCGACTCATATACGTGTTTATCGATATATGAATGTAAAATAATGTAATGTTGGTTCGCATATTGATTATTATTTTGAGTCTTGTCACATGAAAATTATATATAAAAACTTTAATTATTAGATCTGATATAAAAAATAATGTCAACACAACGGAAACAATCGCACTAATAATAAATTATTCCGCTCCATTGAAAAACATTTCAGTACTAAAAGTATTCAGCACTCACAAAGGGTTAATTATTTATATTCTATCCCATTTGAATTGTTGTTGTTATTATTGTTATTAGATGGAAGATTACGGTGCATACAAGTGCGTGGCAAAAAATCCACGTGGCAATACAGATGGCGTCATACGGCTGTACAGTAAGTGTTGCTTTGTTTATTCGCGCTTTAAACCATCCGCAAAGAGCGTTTGCCAAGTTAATGACGGATCGTCACAGATGGTTCGCTTCTGTATACAGTAAACTCAAGGCCGAAGCCCGGAGGCCGCCTTGAACATTGCACTACGGCTGTTTACGAAGTCGACAGAGACGCCGGCATCTCGACTAGTCACGTAATTTTCCTTCCAAGCCCGCAAGCAGTTTAACCACTTTCTTATAAGCGTAACCGTAGGTAGATAGGTAGAGAGATAGCTATGTACGTTACTTTACATAGCCCAGAGTACGTATCGCAAACCTATACCTACCATCATATTATTGAACGTGAGCTTACTACCTAGTTCTCCTCTCTTATCCTCCTTAATTAGCTGAGTTAAAACGCTCATCGTATTTGCCAAAGGGTTGCCGTTCCTTCGATTAATCGATCTTTTCTTTCATCCTCTTTCTATCGAATCTTTCTAATATTATTCATTAATCCTTTTTTCCTTATATTCTTTTATTTCTTTTTCTTGTTGTTACTTTTTCTTATTTCTTCGATGGATTTCTTTTTACTAGTATTTTTTATTTTTATTAATTAATTACTATTGGTTAGATAATTTATTAGAACGGATTTTCGCGAAGGTACTTTACGATATTTTTCATGATACAGTTTTTGTACAAATTGTTTCTATTAATGTTCCAAGATACGTATTTTAATATTGTTACGAATTTTGTGTACGAATATAATTATATAATATAAATTTTTAATGTTTTATTCTTGGATTGTATAAACAATTCGTTTGGGTTGTATTAAATTTTAATCGGAAAATACTTTTATGATAGTACATGTATTTCTAGATTCTTATTTATTTGGAAAAAAAAAATAATTTAAAAGTTTCTAAACACCTGTATTACAATATTGTTTAGTTTTATGCAAGAGAATCCTACAAATAGACAATGGGGGAAACAAATGTGAACACATTTAGGTGTCCACATAGGTGAATCGTGAAAAAATAAAAAATAGAAAAGAATGATAAAATATTTAACAATAGAAGCATCGTGTCATTTATTTCAGAAATTTAATTTTATGGCCTAGCTGTTAAATTAGGTCATTTGTGTTTCAACAAATATCCTAATACGTATTTTATTTTTTTCTTTCGCCTGTGATAAATTTATTCAAATTTTAATCAAGGATAATTTATACCATCAAACAGTTCAATATTATTATTCCTTTTCAAAATAAAATATATAAGAGTAAATTTTTAATTATATTCTCAAATAATTTAATTAATATCGTTTAAGTAATATAATAATAAAATATTCCAATAAATTTATTTCTGCAACTATCTATGCATTTAAATTTGTAATTCTAAATGGGTGTTAATACTTCTTGATAAACAAAAAACGATGATTTATCAAACCTCCAAACTCATTTATCAATAATGTTTCTTTTCTGTTTTTTTTTTTTTTTTAATATTCCGTATATATAAGTTAATTATCGTTAATAGAGATAAAAAGGATGGTTTTATAGATAGAGGTATGATTTTACGATTCTAAACGTATGCATATGACATAAAGGGTTGACGAATAAATGGCCGTTCCCCGTTGACGGTCTATATATCCGCGTGTGTACGCGAACATGCGTGCATACTAAACGTAGTTACATATATACGAGAGAAAGGGAGATAGAAATAGAAAGATAGATAGATAGAGGGAGAAAAAAAAGGACAGAAAAAGAGATAGTACGAAGAGATAGAGAGAAACGAGAAGAGAGAGGACTCTCCATTAGCATGCATCGGTTTTTCGCATTAGCGACATTCAAATGAAGCGGCCGTTTAGCATAAAAGGCTACCAACGTAAAAAGGCTACCGTAAACGGACTGCTTTGCCCTCTGTTCGTTCCCTATTTTCTTATTCTCCCTTTTCATTTTTATTCTTTCCTTTTTATCTTCATTCCTTTCCTTCCTTTCTTCATTTTTCTCGAGTTTTCCAAAAAGGATACGGACATCGTTCAAAATTCTAATCGATCGAATCTGAAAAGAATGATATTACTATTAAATATTATTTTTTTTTCTTTTTAGATAAACCTTTCTAAAGTATGTATTATTATGACTTATACGAAAGGAGATCAATGGGGAAAAGAAACG
Organism: Polistes canadensis; assembly: GCF_001313835.1. Classification (NCBI taxonomy): domain Eukaryota; kingdom Metazoa; phylum Arthropoda; class Insecta; order Hymenoptera; family Vespidae; genus Polistes; species Polistes canadensis. The sequence continues at coordinate 571,809 of NW_014569603.1, forward strand.
AACGAAAATAAAAGAAGAATATTTGAAATAGGGAAGAAATATTTAAACGAAAAAAATAAAAAAAGAAAACAATGAAATAAAGCGAGTGGATGAAGGAGATACTATGAGAGTATATGCGTGAGTGTAATGGAGATGGAAAGAGGGGGGAAGGGGGAAAAGAGAAAGGGAGAAGGAACGTATCCGCCGAAATTAAGTGGTAGCAGTCAGAGATATGTCAGCCGAGTTTTATTAAGCGACATAAAAAAGAGATTTGTAGTCTCGGTTGCGAGGGCTCGCGAAGGAAAGGGATATCCATACCCCGCATTCGTGGTCCCGAAGGGTGCCTCGTGGAACCGAAGGAAAGACTAGAAGGAAGACGACGAAGACGAGAAAGAAAAAAGGAAGCAAGAGTCGCAGAGATATGAATTTATTATTAAGGACCGCCTAAGGGCCAAAGTACCCCTGTTTCTTGATATCCAACCATTCCATGCGGTTCCACCCTTCGTCCTTTTTTTCCTCTCTTTCTCTCTGTCTGTCTGTCCATCTGTCTGTTCCTCGTTATTCTTTTCTTTCTTTATCTCTCTTTCGGTCTTTCTCTAGTTTCTTCTATATTTCTATCTCTTTCCATTTTTCATCCCCCCCTCCCCCCAGTTACTTTTCCTCCAACCCCAGGAAAACCTCGAGCGCAACTAATTTATTCCATAGTTGAGTCAAACCGCGGCCAATGTACGGCTTTAGATGGGAGAAGGGGTGGGTAGAGGGTGAGGGTGAGGAGTTGGTGTGGGTAGTGGTAGTAGTAGTAGTAATAGTAAAAGAAGAAGAAGAAGAAGAAGAAGAAGAAGAAGAAGAAGAAGTAAGTAAGAGGAGAGGGAGGAATGGGGAAAGCAGCAAAACTTGCGGGCGTTTCGTGGATAGCAACAATATCGTATTCATTCGGATGTTCGTTTTGTCTCTTTCTCTCTCTTTATGTGTCTCTCTATCTGTCTGTCTTTCTCTTTCTCTTTCCCTTTCTCTTTCTCTTTCTCTTTATTTCTGTCTCTTTCTTTCGAGCCATTGCTTTTGCCGTCTCGACGAGCTAGCTTCTTACCTATACATAATGCACAATGTCCTTTTCCTCTTTCTCTTCTTCTTTATTCGTCCTACTCTCTTCAACGTTTTATTTCTTTCCTTTTTGTTTCCATCCCTTTTCTTTTTACAAAGAACGCGGATTTAATTGTCCATCTTTATGCGCTCAGTCTGTCAACGTTTATCCTAGGTATTTTCTTTTTTCTTTCTTAATTAGGCGAGACCAATTCGATGCTTCTTTATAATTTTCCTTATCTTTTATCCTTCTCTCGTTTTGTCAAGTGTTGATAAAGAAAGTAGAAAAGAAAAAACACTCCGATCTTTAAAGTTATTAAAGAAATTCTGTATTTATTTATTGTTTTTTTTTTGTTTTTACTTGAAATAACGCGCGATTTATTCGTTTTATATTTTATTTTTTCGTCTCTCGCGTAATATTTATTGTTATTTTATTATAATAATTATTTCTGTTTATATACTAGAATTAACGTTTTTTTTCTTTCTTAAAGATATGACTAGAATATGTTTAATTACGATTATTATTCTGAATTAAACACTATTGCTATAAATGTTTAAATTATTAATAAATGTATTTTGTTCTTAAATCGTCTAAATTATGGACACGTCTAAACATTTGCAATTATTATTGTATAAACACTTCACATATTGACTATACATTCCCATTACACAAATACACTTTAAATGTATATTTATAATATTAATAATAATTTAATAATAATAATAATAATAATATTAATAACAATAATAATGTTCTGATCAAAGGTATTATTATTTCAATGGAAACGAACTCGATGCGATGGGAGAGTCAGATCTGATTAGAAATTCATAATCAAGTATCTTTGGAAATAGAATTCCTCGTTGTGAAATTGTTATCGAGTATGAAATCTTTTTCACGTATCAAACGTTTTGAAATTGGATTTATTAATTAATTTCACTCAATATTGCTTGTCAATGGGATATAAAATTGAAAAAGTTAATTGGTCAAAACTAAATACATAATACAACATTTCAAATAATTTATATTATTCGTGAAGTTCTTCGTTACTTAATATTTTTCTCTTTTTTCTCTCTCTCTCTCTTTATTTTTTTTTAATTTTGTTAAACTTTTTGGAACGACACGAACTAACTCGTGACATTATCCGACGATTAGAAATTTAGGAGGAATGGAAACTTCAGAACGTTGGATCAAAGTCCCCGCAAGATTTGCATTTGCCTTCGGAAATTTCGCTAATGAAATCTTCTACGAACGAACGAGTAAACTTGTCCCACGTACTTTTACTCTTACTCACTCTCTCTCTCTCCCTCTCTCTCTCTCTCTATATATATATATGTATCTATCTATCTATTTTTCTTTACAACATTCTGCAGTCAAATAGAGAATATGATTCTTATTTAATCATATAACCGATTGAAATATCCAACGAAGGAATGACATTTTATTTTTGTTTCAAACTATGAAAAATAAAGAAATAAAAAGAAAAAGACAATCTTCTCATACTACAGGAGTAGGAGAGTTTAATTAATAATCACATAAGATTCTTAATACATAATTAAATGCTCTTGTCCTTTGTAGAGTATACAACAAGTAAGTATAGCAAGATAGGTAGTTAAATTTCCTCGATGATTTTAATTATTAATCGATCGGACTTCGGTGAAACTTATGTTACGAAAGCAAACGTTACGACGAGAAACGAGCATGAACTTTCTTCTTTCGAAAGGTGTAAAAATTCTTCATTATTTTCTTTTTCTCTTTTTTTTTCTTTTCTTTTTTTTTACTCTTTCTTTTCGAAATGAACCACCGCCGGGTTGTTGGACCGCAAAAAAGAAAAACAAGAAAAAAAAGAAAAATAGCATGTAGAGTCGCACGTAGTACCACTTATATACTATACTTGTTTCTTCCACGTTTCACATATACACATATACACATAAAGAAAAGTTTTAAAAGGGAACACCGAAGGTAGGTTCCTTCCCCAAACTTTTGTACTTTCATAGCGTCTCACGAATTCCTATAGCACAGATTCGATAAATTATTTATTCTATACTATATTCCTCTCTCGCGATGACTATTCTTTCTCTTTGTCCTATTTCACAAGAGAGATCGAAAAATAAATTCGAAAATAAATAAAGACAGGAAGCAATTGCTTGATTATTTCTAAATCCAATAACTCGCCCGATGCTAATTAATTTATTTATTATTTTTTTAAATCATATATTTCTATCCCGTCTTCCTCTTTGTCGATTTATTTTTAATTTAAAAAGAAAAAAAACAAAATAGATCCTTTTTAATTAAACAATTTAATCGGGAAGACTTTTCTAGGTTTTTACGAACGACTACAAGAATAATAAAATCTTTTTTATAAAATAATAATATTTTCTAGATTAAATTTTCTTTTTTATTTTCTCATTAAATGTATATACACCTAAATAATATTATAAGGAGAGAGAGAGAGAGAGAGAGAAAGAGAGAAAGAGAGAGAGAAAGAGAGAGAAAGAGAGAGAAAGAGACAGAGAGAGAAATATAGGAATAAGAAAAGAAAAGAAAAGGAAATAAGAAGGTAAAGATCTTTCGAGCGAACGAAGCGTGAGTAAATAAAAGTATGCTACCGGAAAGAAAAGGAGTGGTGGAAGATAGGCTGCATAGAAGGTAAGGGGTAAAGGGAGGTAAAGAAAAAGAATAAGAGATGAAAAGAGAGAGCAGCGTAAAGCGTTTTTTAATTTAGCTAAAATCTTTCCAATTGCACCGAGTACGCGCTTCCACGAATCGAGACGTTTAGCTATCCGCAAAATGGTATATTTTTTAAGTAAGGGAGAGAAAATTACTAATGGACACAATAATAGAAAAGATGTTCGTATTAATGAATTAATATTATTGTTATGATTAGCTTATACCGATTAAAATAAATTTAACTAATTTCCTTAAAATGGTTGCAAAAAAAAGAGAAAACAAAAGCGTAAAATATCGACGAAATAATTTCCAAACAAATTGCAGATTAGAATAATCCTAACCCTTTGCACTCCTACGTCGAGTATGACTTAACATTTTTACTCTTATCAAACTGATTAAATTGAGACTTATTTTTTCGTTAAAGTTAATTTCAAATAAAACATTTAAAAGCGTTAGGAGCTATATTGGTAACAAAATAGAAATATATAATCCAAAGTGCAAAGGTTTAACCCTTTGCATTCCTCAATTTTAAATTAAAAAAACATTGTAAATAAATGTAGAAATTGGTGTTGTATAATATGAAGTCATAATCGATATAAGAGTGGTAAACGTACATTACCAGTTAATGTCTTTAATAACGACGAAATAATTAAAGAAAAAATATAATAAATATAACTCGTTTAAAAAAAGAAGAAGAAGAAGCAAAAGAAAATAAAAAGAAAAGAAGGAATAAGACAATATCAGTGATCTTATCAGAAGACGTGGGGTGGTTTGGGTGGTTGAATAAGCGACAGTGTGGCGACTTGAAAAAGTCGAAGAAAGAAAAAGAAAAGTCTGCAAAAGGAGAAGGAAGAAGAAGAGAAGGAGGAGGAGGTGGAGGAGGAAGGAGGTTAGAGGAATAAGGCCGCTTGTGTGGAACGACTTTTGGAATCGACTTTTCTGCCGAAGAGAAGTTTGGCAATTTCCTGGGGCTAATCTGGTGGTCGGTCAGCATTGAGATGCTGTTGGGGGCTAGAGAACCACCAACCAGCTTCGATACGTGGCTGAAGCTAAGAGAAGGCTCTGGACACAGAAACCGAGATAGCTATGTATAGAAAGGGAGAGAGGGAGGAAGGTAGGGCGGGTAAATAGGGAGAACAGACCACGAACGCCAAGCGGTCCCATGAATTATACAACCCGAGACTTTTCTCTCTTTCTCTTTCTCTCAAACGTGCCTACTCTTTGAGAAAGGCAAAAAAAAAGAAAAAAAACAACACCGAGAAGAAAAGAGAAGAAAAAAAAGAGAAGAAGTAGGAGCATGGATAAAAAGTAAGGAAGGGAGAAACGCTATATACCCCTCAGGGGAAAATCTCGAAAAGAGATAGGGGAGAATGGGAATGCCTGGCAAAAGAAAGAGATAGATAAATAGATATATAGGAGAGAAAGTTTAACTTATCCCAGATGAGTGAGATTCCTTCTTTGCGATCGACTGACCACGTCCAATAAGGTGCTTTTAATTAGATCGTGATCCTTCGATCGTGATCGTGTTAGGTGACTTGTTTTCTCTTCGTTGTCCTTCTGATCTATAGGGACGGACAGTTTCGAAATAGCTTTAGGAAAAAAAGAATGAATGAAAAAAAATGAAAAACTCAATACGGTTTTAAACTTTTTATAGGTTTTAAACTATTTATCGTGAACAATGCCTACGCTGTGTTCATAATTCCGGATTTCCCAAATAGCCTATAACATATATATTAGATTCTTATTGATTTAAATTAAATACAATAGAAAAATGCATACAAGTGAGATCTATCATATATCTAATGCATCTTACGAATTTCATCAATCACAAATCTATGTAACAAAAGTGAATTTATTTCTAATTTTTTTATGAGTTTAAAATAACTCACGTATTCAAGATTTTTATTTTTCATTGACAACGAGAAAAAAAGAGAGAAAAAGAGGGAGAGAGAGAGAGAGTTGAATGGAAAGAAAAGATAGAATTTATTTCGTATATAAAAAGTACTTCTTCAATTTCTTCTTCTTCTTCTTCTTCTTCTTCTTCTTCGTATTTTTCTTTTTCTCCCATTTTATATCTTTTTTCTTCCCATCGTAAAACCGAAATCACGTAAGACGATTTGCACGCGAGCAAATCGTGAGGACAGATTTTGAATTTCCATAGTATAAGGCTCCGTGAAAAACGTGAAAACGTTAAAGGCACGCAAGCATTCGTCTTGTGAAAATTCTTGCGGAAATATTTCGCATCTTCTTCTCTCTCTCCCTCTCTTCTCCCTTTTATCAAGGGAGAAGATTTTCTTCTTAACGCGACGCGGGACTCGCCCTCTCTCTCTCTTTCTCTCTCTCTCTCGATCCTTCTCCTGCTTCTGTTCCTCTCTCCTCCCTCTTTCGCTACTGCAACCCTCGCGCGTTCTATTTTACCACCGCCCCCTTTAATCGCATTATCGAACATAGACATATTTCCATTCGTCTCTCTGATAATCTCCTCAATTTTCAAATAGTTTACTTTATTTTCCTTCTTCTTCTTCTTCTTCTATTTTTTTTTTGTATTCATCTTCTTCCTTTCCTTATTCTCTTTTTATTTCTTATCCTTTTTATATCATTCAAAGCAAATGAATATTTTTATACCACATATTATATTATATTCATCATAATACATTGTTTCAATCATAATTTATTATTTCCATTGAATGTGAAAAATAAAAAATAAATATAATTA
>NW_014569603.1:578481-581086 GCF_001313835.1 Polistes canadensis
CTCTCTCTCTCTCTCTCTCTCTCTCTCTCTCTCTCTCTCTCTCTCTCTCTCTCTCTCTCCCTGACACAAGCACACATATTTTTTCCCAAAGTTAGTATACTTATTTTCTTCTCAAATACTCGTTTGTTATATCGAACGCAACAACGGTTTTATCGAGGAATCTCCTTATTAAAATTAAGACTAACCGATGTGAAAATAGTTTGTTTGAATTGGTTGAAAGATCGATGCGATTTCGTAACTTTTCAAAAGTAATTAATTTTCTCCTCTGTCGAACGATCGACCATCTTTCTTTCTTTCTTGTCCCTTTTTTCAGACGATTTTGAACGATCTTATTACCAGAGGAAAAAGAAAAAAAAGAAAAAACAAAGAAAAAAAAAAGAAGGAAGGTGAAAGATTGACACGTTCCATGTCATAATATCCTGTGAATAAAGATTAATTTAACAATTCAGCCGGGCTTCAGTCGAGTCAGCGCTTATGAAATATTAACTTTTGAAATATTTCATTATGGTTAAGCTCACGTCGTCGTCACGTGACGGCTCGACAGATTCATATCCCTACATTAATGAGTTCATTTTTTTGTTCCCCCCTTTTCTTCCCATTTCTTTTTATTTCTTTCGATTTTTTTTTCTTCAATGAATTTACGAACTGTCTCGTTTTTATTAAACAAATTGACAAAGAAAATCGATTAAGTGATGATCGGTAATTCGTATATTATTTCACAAATCTCATGCATATTAAGTATGATCAAAATTTTTTTTTGGAATTCATGTACTTTCAATTGAGTTCAGTCTTTTTTTTTCCATTATTATTATTTCTTCTCGTATACCTTTCTAACAAAAAGAAAAGAAAAGCTTTGTAGGACGCGCGAAACGAAATGTTACCCGTCCTATGCGTCACACTCATTCCCTCACACACACACACACACACACACACAAAGGAAAATCATACATATCACGTAGTACGGTCGGTAAAGCAGCTACAAAAGCGTACGAAACGGAAATTGAGCTGACACTGTTATGACCAATTCATTTCCCGTCCCTTCCTTGATGCTCGACGACTTCTCATATCTCTTCTCTTCGTCCTGTCACAACTTACAACGTTTTGCTTTTTCTACTTTCTACGTTTTTTCCTACATTTTCCATATATACTTTCCCGCATGCATTGTGCATCTTCAACGTGTGCTGTTATTAAAATAAACAACATAATGATTACATTTTGTTTCTCTATCATTTAATCAACTTCGCTGTCTAAACCAAATAAGTTACAAAATAAAAAGAAACAAATTCTGCACGTATAAATAATTATTTTTAAATCATTTAATTATAAGTTCATTTAAACATAAAACTTAAATTTAAAAGGACAAATCGAAATATTTATAAATTATTATTTTGCGTCATTTAATCACGTCTGTAATTAGCAAAATTAAAAAAACAAATCATAGAGTTGTAAATAAGTTTTGTATTTTTTTTTGTTTAATTATTCTATCGCATTCATTATCGCATACACACATGTATGTATGTATGTGTATAAATAGAAGGATATTTTATGTATCCTCTTATCCTTCGTTCGTACGTGAAAGAGCCCCGAGGCTGATTGTTGAAACCCGTTTACGTGGAAGTTCGACTGTTAATTAACTCCAGGACGAACGATATTTCTCTTTGAATTTCCACGTTATTCGCTCGATTTGTGTGACTTGAGAGAGAGGGAAAGAGAGAGAGAGAGAGTTTTAGATAATTTTCGCTTTGAAATCGTTTCGTATGAAACCATCGAGTAATTTCAAATAATAAATAATTTAATAAGTTATTGCAATTAGGATTTAAAGTGATTACCAATGATTATAATTTCTCATATGCCATTGTTATTCTAGTTTGATCGTTAGAATAAGCATTTGAAAAAAAGAAATATACATATATGTGGGGTTACGGAATATCTTAGAAGTGTGTGACCATAGTGTTTAAACTTTCCACAAAGGAGTGCATGTGTGATGGGATGAGTGTGTAAGAGAGTGTAGCGTGGAACGAAGGAGAAAGAAACCGTTCCTGTAGATATAAGAGTTTTGTTTAAATAGTAAGGCTATACACTGTCTGGGCCTGTCTCCTTTGTACAGCTCCATCGAAATCTCTCGAACGTTCTCGATCCGGAAGTGCGGAAAGGATCCCTTATTTATAACGGAGAATTATCGAGAGGTTTCTGGAAGGATGCCAGGAAATGATGAAAGACGATGGAGGGGGGAAAGGGCATAAATGGGCGACGGAAGGGACAGGACAGGGCAGTCCGCGATAGTTCTTTAATATACGGCGAGTGTTAGGTGTGAAAGAAAACGAGAAGACAACAGGGGGACAGTGAAGGGATACGAAAACGGGGATAAGCAACGACGAGTTGAACACGGCGTGTCCTTCACTTATTACGGCGGTTGTTCTTCGATTTATGATGAAGAATAGCACCTGACATTTCATGACAATAGATTGTAGATATTCTCCATTCTATCTCTTTTAAAATAATTATACCTAAATCGGTTAACATCACTGTTAACCGTTATTGATTAAGTCAATATTATTACTTACTTTTATATATATAAATTATATAATTAATTTTTATATTTTTA
>NW_014569603.1:586105-595753 GCF_001313835.1 Polistes canadensis
AATCAAAAGACAAAAGAGACACGTCTTAGCAATTACGTTTGAAACAAATTTCCTTTTTTTATCTAAGAAAGGCCACAATCCAACGATCGACAAAAAGAACCGATTGAATTTGTAATAACTATTCTCGAAAATGTCCATCTCGATAAGACGACCTAAACGCTTCTGATTGCTTTTCTTTCTCATCGCTAAATTCTACACCGTAGTTTTACTTTGTGATTTATTATTTTCTACTACTTTTGTTTCCCTTCTTTTATATTTGTTCAAACAATCATGAGATATTAAAAATAATAAGTAGTATTAACGAAGGGTTTTTCTAGAATGTAATTATAGAATAATTGTACCTAAGAACGCTTAGGGTTCTCAATAGAACACTACCAACGTTGCATAATAACAACTTTCTATCGATTGGGAATATCAGCAGGTGTTTCTCGTAATTATTGTTCCTGAAGGATCCCTCTCCGTCAAACATAAGCGACTTCGTAAAATTGTCACGACTATTAATTCACCCTCCGTTCTATCATAGCGCATGCGCATTAGATATATAACGTTCAATCGTTCACTATCTACGAACGAGTAACCACAATGATAAATTCTAAAGACTAGAAATTATTCGAAATTCGTAAATACAAATATAAACTTTTATTATAATTTTTATTATTTAATATAAACAAGTTTCAAGAACGTTTAATGATCCGATGGAAAATTATTTGAAAAATATTGCTATCAATGGTTTTGTTTTTGTTTAACGTATATACGCGCGCGCCTATACACGTGTATGTGTGTGTGTGTGTGTGTGTGTGTGTGTTGTGTCGTTAATTAACTATTTTAATCTACATAGTACGTTATTTCGTAAATTAGATAATTATTTGAAATACGCAATACTGTAATTGTGATAGTACCTGTTGCTTCGTTCTATACTATACTATCAATGCATAATGTGATAGTGATAGTCATCGCGAATATCGTTCTGTCTTTTTCTAATTATCCATTCTTTTTTATAGGATCTATTAATTAATTTTTACATTAAAACATATAATTGCGATATTAAACAAATGTTGGATCGCAAACACGTAAATTAAATAAAAGTACATTCACGTAAGTCAAAAGTAAAGTACAACTCGTAATGATAATTTTGTTTCAATGTTTATATCCATGCATACGTATGCATAGATATACATATATGATAAATATATTTTTGTAATATAACAGTGATCTTTGATTCTTTTGTTCATCATTAAACATATACGAATACTAACGAGGAGGATCAAAGAAAAGGCAACGCAAAAGTAAAATGGTAGATTGCTAACCGCATATAATTAGTAGTGCAAGCAAACTCTGGACGTAGATCAGACAGCATAAAACTCTTTCTCGTTAAATTTAGATCACTGAAAATAGCACCATATTTTCTTTCTTCCTTCTCAGCATTTTTCCTTATCGCGTTTTGTTTACCTTGAGCTTATTATTAACGTACAAAAAACATGCAAATTTGTTCCATTGTCTTTCTCTCTCTTTCTCTCGCTTTTTTATTCGTTTTTTCCATCTTCTTTTTCCTTTTTTTGAAATTATTTAAATATCTCGCTTAAATAAGCATATATATATATATACAAATCGTGATTATTATCGAGAAAATTTCGCAACATTTTTTTTTTATTTCACTCGTTTTATACCATCGTTCAGATTATTATTTAAAATATCATTATTATAAACTCGTTCGAATTTTATTGCTATTATCCGAAAGATGCAAATTGCGGAACGTTTATTTATCTTTTCGCGTAGTAGAAAATATTTTATGCGCACATTATCGCGTACGCAGTCATTATTAAAATAGAGATATTTGATCAATGAATATCGAGATCGGATAAAAGAAAAAAAAATTCAAATATTGATTCCCCGTTCTTGTTTATCTTCACAAAATGAATGTACTTATTTTAATTATTATAGAAATGTGGCGAACAAAAAAATTATTTTTTTTCCTGAATCGTTAAATGCAGTAATACTCGCCCGGAACATAATAATTTTCAATATTCCATTTTATTGATTTATCGCGAATAATATTATGAATCGGAGTGCTTTTACACGAGGTAATGGCCTATGAAACGAAACGATTCGACGACACGTTTATTATCGTCCGTTCTTCCATTTATGACTTTTATATCCACCAGAGAGAGAGAGAGAGAGAGAGAGAGAGAGAGAGAGAGAGATAGGGCACACGCTCGTAACGAAGTCAATTAAATTAGGTGGAATTACGCACAAACGTAGGACAGGTCGAGCGCGTTTACATGAACGCAAACTCCGGCCGATCATTAATTTCTATTTCACGATAATATTCTATTTCATCGAATTTTCAACGTTTGCCTTGTCTAAGCTCTTCTACGTATACCGGATGAATCATCTCGAAAATATTAAATTACATGTTGAACATTACACATTGAAGAAACCTAGCTACGTGATTATATAATATCAAAAATAATCAAAACACACACAATATCATTTTAAGTAGAAAACGACACGAATTAAAAAAATATAATGAAAATCTAGCAAACGGAAAATGTCGAAAATGTTAATAATAACATTGCAAATAGGGTGACAAAATTTAGGAATGATTGTCTCAATAAAAAATCATCTTCCTGTCTACTTTGTTTCAATAAAATACATCGATACGCGAAACTCCGAATTCAAAAATATTACAAGTAAATATTATTTATTGTATATTTTTGTACATACGCGCACTTGCATGTGATTTCGTTTCGCAATCATATTTATTTGTATTATTCTTGTATAATTTCATTGAAGAAAAAAAATAGAAAATACATTAATGTTTTTGTTCGAAACTTTTCAAACCGATTTCCGAGTATATATGAAATATCTCTGAAAAACTTAATAAGATTTATCCGATATATAAGCTAATATATAAAATAATCTAAATAATATAAAAAAAAAAGAAAAACAAGAGTAATATAATGTTAAAAAATAAATTACGATGGTTCAATTTCACTGGTACCTTCTGGATTTGATATATCAACTCGACGATACACGAAGTTACATATTTAACAAGAAGACAGGAAGGTTACTCGAAATCAGACCGGAAATGAAAGGAAGAGCAAAGTAAGCTTAGACGACGAGAAAGCCCATAAGGGAGAGCACCACTGACGTGCCGTAAGATTGATTGGAGTCACGGGATGGAAAATTAACGGTTGCTGGTAGTCCAGGGATGGGTGAAGGAGGGTACAGGATGGCTGAGAGTAGTCTTGACAGTGGTGAGAGGGGTTACCCTGCTACAGGGAGTTAGATGCACACTGCATACTAATTTCGAGTCACCTGCATTACCCCTCCAGACTTTCCCTTCTAATTTTATCCAATGAAATATCTACCAATATCTTATGTCATTTACTATTACAAACAAACACAAAAAAAATAACGAAATAGAACAAACATATAATATATACATACGCGTAATAATTTATATCATTATTTCTTAACTATTTTACTTTACACTTATTGAGTATCTCTTCAATAATTTATGTAGGATACAACAATTGAAAAAAAAGAAAAAATTATATTATCACACATCCGAGCATCTAATTTTGTTTTTTTTTTCTTTTATAATCTTATGTATTTTTTAATTGAATTCTTTAATATTTAATATCCGCTACAACAATGAAACAACCAAAAATTATATAAATAAACACACACACAAATATCACGCATGATCGTCTATAATTTGATTAATTATCTCGATCAATGTTATTTAAGCAATAATTTGAAAAATAAAGAAAAAGAAATGTATGAGAATGCTTAAATGTATGAATAAACGATTGTTTAATTCGTATTTTATATTTCCTCGAGAATATCGAAATGAGAAGGATCGTACGGTAGAGTTAATTGCACACAAGCTTTTCCTACCAGAATGGAAAAGCTCAAATGAATTTTGCTTATTCATGCAGCGATCGTTCATAGAACGAACAACGACCACGAGGCTCGTCAAACATCGCATACTGAATTTGAAGGCTCCACGAGTGGCCCGCTGCTTGTTTGTCCGAGTATCTACTCAGAATGAATAATTTCGTCGAATCGTTATTCACCGTGGATCGTTCAGCATTTAATCGCTGCTGCCCTTCCCAAACTACGGCTCCGACATTTTTTCGTCATCGTCGTCGTCGTTTTCGTCGTCGTCGTCGTTTTCGTCGTCGTCGTCGTTTTCGTCGTCGTCGTCGACGTTGGCTGAGAAGAGATCGGTATAGTTGAATAACAAAAAAATGACAAAGAAAATTCTATAGTACAAAAGACAACAATACCTCATAAAAACCTAATAAAAACTTGGTCATAATTTTTCTACAAAAATAATTAAAATTCTTTTTAATTTCTTTTTTCTTATATTATAATTTAAAAAGAAATAAAATTATATATTTAAAGGACGATCGCGTTAATTGATCGATGTATCTTTGGTTGCATTAATGTGTCAATCTACCCGTATATAATTATCAAAGGGTGAGAGAGGGAGAGAGAGAGGGAGAGGGGGAAGAGATATATGTCTGTAACGCGAGACATTTGAGCAAGGTATAAGGGATGGAAGGACTGGAAAGGACGAATCAGGGGTAGAAGAGGGATAGTAGTAGGAGGATGAGAGTAACAACGGCATGTGTACACGCGTCTATCCTTAATTGGATCAAACGGCCGACTATCTTCGGTCGATATGTCAGCTAGGGATTCCGTCACGAGTAATTACAGACGTGTACCTAGAGAAGCTGCAGGCAAAAGCATCTACAAAGCTATTGTTTCGAGAAATTGGGTTAATCGAAATTGTCTTTCTCTCTCTTTTTCTTTTTCTTTTTCTTTTTCTTTTCCTCTTTCTTTAACGAAGCCAAATTATTCCTTAAGTAAAAACAACCCTCGGATTTCGTTAAACTTTCGAATTTAATTTAAAATTAAACTTTAAGACAAGAAAAGAAAGAAAGAAACGAATATAAAAAAGACGAAATGAAAACAAAAAAGGGAAAATATTCTTATGTTAATTATTTCTTTAGCGAAAAATTAAAAGCGTTGCACGGTTCTAATTTTTGTTAATCCACGATTCGCTAGGCAACAAACAATTTAACAATTTACTCGTGAAAGATAAATGCGTTCCTATTTATTTTATCTCGTCCATGATATTCACGGTTTTACGCGACCCAGATAATTTATCGAATAAAATTCTGTGTGTAAATAACATAACGATGAAAAGAAAACGATAACGAATAATCAACTTACTAATGCTGATACTTATTTAAACAGGTACAAATTATTTCTATGTTGTATCGTTCGAATTAAATTTCATGGAATTTTCTAAACGACCGAAAGGTTATTTGTTAACGAAACTAATAAACAATATCTAAAGAAATACGAAACTATAGGAAGTGAATAAAAAGAAAAAAAAGAAAAGTATATAAATAAATTTAAAATAATTTAAACGGATATGGGGGTTTGGTGATTATCGATTAACAAAAAAAACATAATATCGTTCTATTTCATTTCTCTTATCTCTCTTTCGAATTATGGAATATATTTGAACTCTCTCGCATCCAAAGCAAAACGTTTTAATTGGAATTAGTGCACCGGGTAATATTTGAACAGCTACCAAGAGAAGATCTTAGCGCAGTAACACGCGGCCGCGCGCGCGAATGGAACAAGGTAACAAGAGGAAGAAATTGGATGGAACCGTTGACGGACCAACGGGAAAAAGGATGATGCTATTAGACTAATTAAGGCGCCTTAAGATTTTAACGAGTTCACTTACCCCTTCCCCTATTTCTCCTCTTCCACCACCACCACCTCTTCTTCCTCTTGTTCTTGGCCAGAGTCAGCCAACTTTCAAAATAGTCGCGTGTGAGGTGCGAACTTTTACTTTAAGTTAATTGAAACGTTTCTTCTTCTTTAGCCGCTCATCCTTCCCCATCCCCCTCTTTCCCTTCCATTACTAAAAAAACAAATAAAAGACAAATATTGATGAAAAATGTTTATATACAAATAAAGGAATAACAAATGTATTCAATCGATAACACTTCGTAATTTGATTTGTCATGAATTGTAAGGCAAATTTATCTAAACGCATGAGATTATAATATTTTAATCGTACTAAGCGCTTTAAACGTACTATCGATTTATATTAAAAACACATCTAACGTATCATGCGTGTATTGTGTACAAAAAATAGAAGAAAGTAAAAACGCAGGCCTACGAAAAGAAAATCATGGATAGAAAGTAAAATCGCATGAATAATAGGTTCGTAAGTCGTCGTTAAAGCCATAAGCGTTTTATTAATCGTAAGTTCGCGCAATGAAAGGTCAATGCATGGAGAGCAGTCGGCAGTGGCGGGAGTGGCCAATCATCAATCAGCCGAGCGAAGTTAAATGGTCGGGACAACGGGTTTTAATATCCCCCGAGAGAAATAAAAGTTAGCGCGATAAATCAAAAATGAAAAGTCACCGCCTGTGACTCTTTCTCTCTCTCTCTCTCTCCCTCATACACACACACTGTTTCTCTCTTTTTCCCTAAACTATCTCTTTTTCCCTTTTTTTTCTTCTTCTTTTTTTTTTATCTTTTTCATACTCCATCCTTTTTCTGTCTTGTGCCACTCAGCCACGCACCAAATGGCAAGTTCCTTCGTTTCTCTCTACCTTTGTCTTTCTTTATAGCATCTTATATACACTCACACACATAAACGCATACTTAATATTATACTTATGTATATATATATATATTAATAGCTATACATAGGGACACGTTTATGTATTAGAATTTATGTGAATCCTCTTGCGTTTATATATTTTAAGATATACACATATACACATTTATATATAAGGATACATGGTATCTCTATCTCTTTCTTTCTTCTTACTTAGCACCCGGAATACTCGAAGAGATGATAAATGAATTTCTCGACTTCTCTATTTATATCTATGACCCGAAATGGCCTCCCTGCTTGAGAAATCGGTTAATTTCTTTCCAACGATCGCTCAACGACACCAAGACGACACCAGCCAGCAATCCACCCCATCGAGATTATTTGTGGATAATATTGTCCCCTTTTCTTCATTCCTTTTTATTTCTATTTTTTTTCAAGACGTTAAACCTCTTGAATCATAAAATAAAATCACGAAGTATTCAATTTAGAAACCGGAATGTGTGTGTGATTCACAATTTATTTCAAAATTTAAAATATTAAAAAAACTAAAAATGATCAACACGATCATACAGAATCATAATAATTTGAGATAGATAAAAAGTAAACCTTGACCAAGTGAAATTGATCGGTGATTTATTTTCGATTATTCGCACATGTTCACATAGGACATATCTATTTATACCTATATATGAAATATGAAAAATGTATGAACGGTTATTTTCGAAATGGTCAGACAATACAAAATTATTTCTAAATTCGTACGATTTTTTCGTCACGTGCCTCGAGCGAAAATTTGTCCACAAACTTTCCATGGACTTATCGTATAAGATCCAACAAAACCTCTGCACTCTCTGCACTCTCCCTCTCCCAACCTTCTACCCCCTATTACGTATGCCTTATCTAACCTGTGAAAGTCACCAAATTCCTTACTAAGTTCGTCGAGATTATATCCTACGGGGAACAAACTTTAGATAATAGGAAAGAGTGTTTCGAAAATTTTTCCATTCAAGATATATTTACCATTCCCTCAGTCACTCGCTCTCTCTCTTTTCTTTTTTATTTTTATTTCTTGTCGAGAAAGAGAGAGAAGAAAAACACATCGATAAGATGTCCCTTTAATGTATATATATATATATTCTATTTATTATTATCTTAATACTCTTCGAGACTATTCGTTAGAAACCTTACCCAACTCGTTACGTCATTTAATATTCCTGTCACATTTTATTTAATAATTACTACGAGCTTGGACGCGATTAAAAAGAAAATATAAATAAATAAAAACCTTTCAAAGAATGAAAGTAAAGAAGGAAAAGAAGGTGGAAGAGAGGAAGGAAGGAAAATAAAAAAAAGATAAAAAAGGAATGTTTTTTAATGACCGAAGGAGAGAGAGAAAAAAAATAAGATGGTAGGAAAAGAAAAGAAGGAAGAATAAGAAGAAGAAAGAGAAAGTTCTCTTCTGA
Source organism: Polistes canadensis (assembly GCF_001313835.1). Taxonomy (NCBI): domain Eukaryota; kingdom Metazoa; phylum Arthropoda; class Insecta; order Hymenoptera; family Vespidae; genus Polistes; species Polistes canadensis. Next base: position 594,230 of record NW_014569603.1, read on the forward strand.
CAGTGTTACATCGGCTAATAAAACGTTACTATAATGCTCCTGCGAAGAAGCATAACGAAGCAAAAAGTCTGAGAGAAGATAAGACGGGAAGTACTTATAACGAGCTACTTCTAATTAACCATCTTGTACTTGAGGCACTCTTAAAACGCGAACTTAAAGATTACCATCGACTACGTCGCACCACCGAGTCGCTGATTTTACTACCATTTTTACACTCCTTTTTCTCTCTCTCTCTCTCTCTCTCTCTCTCTCTCTCACTTTATTTCTCAGTCCGTGTCTTTCTTTCTCTATGTATATATTATACAAATATATCCATTTTATTTTTCGATAATTATACGATAATAATATATAAAATATATAAAAATTTGATAATATATATTTGGATATTTTATTAAATATGCCTACGCCATTTTCTTACATCTCTAAATTATAGGAAAAATAAATTATTACAATTTTAATACTTAAAATTATTATTTGCAATAGGAATATACTATGGAGTGTTGAAACTTTTTCTATTATATTGTACAACAATTTAATTTGTTATAATATTTAAAAAAAAAAAGAACTAAATATCTGAAATAAGCTCTTGGAATAACTGTACCTAAATAAGAATATTAAAAAATTCCATCAAATAAAATATAATAAAAATATATAATATAGAAGAGAAATTTATTTAAAAATTTAAACACAATATAAAAACATATATAGAAAATAATTCTACAATATACATAATACGTTACTGATTAGATTTTTCCGTTTTTACACTAGACACCGTTTAGCGTATATAATCAAACAATTATAACCTATATTATAAATGAATCGCATAAAATAAAAATTATTTATCTACGTACATCATATTTGATTTATTAAAATATCAAATCGAAAATTCTTTGTTTAAAATCACTGATACACGTTCGCCAGCGTATATTGGCCGATGTCTGACTAGATTCCGGTTATTACTGCTACTAATACCAACGCGGTAGTAGTAACATCAACAAAGTAGTAAATTTTGGAGACGAGAGAACACGACACGTGCAGGACGAATGACGAAATTAGGAATAATTATTCAAGTATATTCACCGAGACGATGGTAAGGGATGCTACTAGAGAGATTGTAAGAGATACCTAGGAGAAACAGAGAGAGAGAAAGAGAGAAAAATGGGGGAGGGAGTTGGAGAGAGGGGTTGGAAAGGCAGGAGGAGAATACTACGGAGGTAAAATATGATCTCGAGTTTGGCCGGCCTGGTCGACGCCACGGTGGTGGCTAATACGTTTCAGGGCGAAGTTAGTAACAGGTGGCGCGATCCATAACGGTTCTTGCAGCTTTCACTGTATCCCAACCTTTAACCAACCACCCCTTACCTCTTCCTTTCTATTCTAAAGAAAAGAAAAGAAATAAAAAAAGAGAGGAAGAAATTATCTGCCCATATTGCTCAATGATAATCCAAAAAATCATTTCTTCTTGTGGGATAAATTTTCATATTATTTTATATAATCAAAAATATATGTATATATATATATATA
>NW_014569603.1:595818-598389 GCF_001313835.1 Polistes canadensis
ATATATTTTCTTTTTTCTTAAAGATTTTTTTTACTGTATATTTTACTAGAGAGTTAATTTTGTGTGAAATTTTTTGTGTTCGTAGAATCTCCGCCACCGAGTACCAGTCCGAGTCCATCGACTACGGAAATATCTAGAAAAGGTGAGTTGTTCAAATATACATTTCTTTTTTTTTTGGTCTTTTATATTCTTCCTCTTTTAAGAGTACTTGTCATTTCTATACTAACTATTCTAAAATATAATACTACCAAAGAGATCGCGTCTTTATACCGTTTTTCCAGAATCAATACCACACGGATTTTTGTTTTTTCTTTCCTCGGATGGGTCATCCATTCCATGTTACTAATCGTGCCCACTATGCTTGACTTTAATAATCCAATCGTGGCTAGATCGTTAAATTACCTATACAATTATTGTAGTAATCCTTTCTATAAAATAAATATATTAGTTTTAAATACAAATCCTACATTAATGTAAGATTTAATTTATTATAATTTGAATAAAATATAAAAGGTAATAATAATGACTTAATCATTAACGCTTAATAGTAATGCTAAACGATTTTGGTAAAATTGTTTTAAGAGATAGAATGGTGAATAATCTATAATCTATTGTCGCGCAAACTAAAGTACTATCACGGAATGTCCGAATATGAAATGCGCCGTCCGGTCCCCATCGACGCCTATTTATGCCCTTCCCTCTCTCCATCGTCTTTCATCACTTCCTGGCAGTCCCTCCAGAAACCTCTCGATAATTCTCCCTCATAAACAACGGATCACTTCCGTACTTCCGGAGCGAGAACGTTCGAGAGATTTCGATGGAGCTGCATAAAGGCGACAGGTCCACACGGTGTAGTCTTACTATCTAAACAAAACATATCTACAGGAAACGCTTTCTTTCTTCTTCGTTACAATCTCACACACACCATACCATCACACATACACTCTTTTGTAGAAAACTTAAACACTATGGTAACCACACTTCTAAGATATTCTGTATCCTCACATTAATAATAATAAAAAAAAAAGACAAATAAGAAACATTGTAAACTAATCCATAGTAATTGAATCGACAAAAATTGATAATACTGGAAAGAATATTCGTTTGATTAATTAATATAGCCAACATACTAACGACGTACAGCAATCATACGTGGAGCCTAACGAATGTACAAATTTTCTCTAAAAAGGAAGAAAGATATATATATATTTCTTCTTTGTGTGTGTTTCCTTGTATCTGGTTTTCTCTCTTTCCCTCTTTTACATCTCACTGGTACTATTTGAAGTCACAATTAACGTCAATTGTATTATCCAATTTGAATAGTGGGAACAACGGTGTTTCCGGCTGTTAAGTACATCGGCACGTTCCGTTTTATGCGATTTCATTAGAGACGGACAAACTCGGTGCTTCTTCATTATGCGGGATGCAATCATCTCCTTTCGCGTTAACAACGTTACGTGACACATCGCGTGGCGTTGATTTTGCGCGTCTCTACTTTTGAAATTCCTTAGACGATCTGCAACCGTCTGTTAGATACGCTCGTTAATACATTACCAACAACGCTAACGAAGTAGATCTTTCCACGAATACACAAATTGTTTTCTTTCTTCTTTTTTTTTATTAACATTTCTCTCTCTTTCTGTCTATCTATCTATATATATCTCTGATTGCTCTCGTCTTTCTCATAAGCATAATTCCCCTAAAATTTGTTTAACCGATTCTTTTCCGGGATATTTTAATCTTAAAAATGAATTTGTAATGTCAATCATTATGATTTCAAAATTATATATTTAACAATTTTATTTAAATATAAATGTGTTGAAATAATATATTTTTACTATCCTTGTCTATTGTGATATTATTTTTTCTTAAATTAATTATTATTGAAATTATTATACAATTATAACGCAGTCATTTATCTTTGTAATAAGATGCAATTTTACTAACGAGAAGAAAAAATCAACAGAATTTATTTCTTATAACATTGTAATTGATTAAATATATATATGTGGGTATTTTTTTCTTTCTTCTTTTTCTCATTTTAGATTGGGAGCCGATAACAGAGCTGAACAATTCCGTTTATGCTAATCCAAACTCGCTGATGATTCACAACGAAAAGAGTATGAAAACGAGTAAGTATAGATATGAATATATTTATTATATATTTCTTTATAAAACATATAGCCCAGTCAATAAGAGGTGAAGGAAAAACTTTTAGGTAGAAGTTCTCGACAGTTTGATACAAAGGTAATTCGACGTCGCTGAATCGAATGGTGCTAATTTTTTTGCAATACGATGTGGCTTTAACGAGAAAAAGGGTAAAAATGGTCGTATCTTAGAATCTAGGCATTTAATCAAAAAAAGTTTCAAACAAAAGTTGTAGATAATTAAAAAATACATAAAAAATGTTGTAAGGTGTATCTTCGTATTTGCAAAAATAAGCGAGAAAATGAAGGTGAAAGGTAATTGTAAAAGAGGGAGCAATCCACGCCTCTTCGTTGGTCTTTACACGCGAGCGAGCTAGTGTGCGTTATCTTGGGGTCTCTCGGTCGTGAATGCAAGTGCGAGAGA
>NW_014569603.1:600664-601684 GCF_001313835.1 Polistes canadensis
CCTCTTTCTATCTACATATACATGCGCATATGCATATGCATACATAAACGTGTATATGCATGCATGTACATAAGCAGAAAGGTATGACGTTTTCTTTTTACGTTTTTCTCTTTACCTACCCAACTCGAGTTTACTCGCGAAACGCATTCTCTTCAATCTTGATCTTTTTTCGAACGAATGCATCGATCACTCGGACGTTTCTCGTGGGAAATTCGAGAAAAGAAAAGGCGGCCGTAGGAAAAGCCGGCCCGAGAGTTGAAGAATTCTGAAGAAAAACGCGAATGGAGACACCACCGAAAAGAACTTACGAAGAAGTAAATACTTATTTTTTGTTCTTCTTCTTATTTCGAAAAAGCACAGAATAAACGACGAATTACGGAGTTTATGGAAATGAAAAATTACGTTGATAAAAATTCCAATAAGTTCATCGTTAATAATGAAATTATTATCCATACGTTGTGTTATTATTATTATTATTATTGTTAAAATTATCATTAAAGTTATCATTATTAAAATAATATTGATGAACGTCGTGAACTTAAATTTAACGCAAATCTATAATCAAAAATCCTATAACTCTAACGACGAGAAGAAAAAAAAGGAATGTAAATTCTTGATAAGAAGATTGATACATGTGCGATTTGATTTATTCAAAATCAGCGAGAACATCTTGCCTACGATATATATATATATACTACACGCATACAAGCACACCAATGTAGGCTTGTTAAATTTAAAATTTTTCGAACAGTTCAATCTCATTTTTTCATCCCCCCGTACGTCCTTTCGGATGATCGAAAAATCTCCATCGACGGATGAAGGCATCGAGAGACGTAATGCCTCGAAGAAAAGAAAAGAGGGTGAGGTTAGAAAGGATGAAAGCTCGTAACGGTAGAACACCGCAAGTGACTATGTAAGAAGACGGAAATGGGAGATGAGAGAAAGAAAGAAAGAAAGTAAGAAAGAGAGAAAAAGAGAAAGAGAGAGAGAGAAACAGAGAAAGAGAGAGAGAGAGAGAGA
>NW_014569603.1:602439-614215 GCF_001313835.1 Polistes canadensis
AGAGAGAGAGAGAGAGAGAGAGAGAGAGAGAGAGAGAAGGGTGTAGAAGAGGGTGGTTGAGATTGGAGAGAGGAAAGGGGAAAGCTCGTAAGTCGGAATATCGTCTGTTTTCCCCCTTTCCTTTCTAAAATGAAAGAGAGAGAGAGAGAGAGAAAGGACGAGGGTGAGGTTTGTAATTGGCGCAACATCTGCGGTCTGCGGGATGGCATTAATGTTTGCTCCCTTCATGTTCCCCCTACCACAATTCTCCTATTGCGGGAAGAATCTAAGGGGTAAGGAATAAGCACCCTACTCCTCCCTTTATCATTATTTTTATCTTTCTTTCTTTCTTTATCTTGCTTTCTTCTTGTTTTCTATCTCTACTTATCTAATCTCTTTTCCCTATCTCGTTCTTCTTCTTTCTTTCTTTACTATTTCATCCACTAAATCTCTCATTTCTTCCAATTTGCATTCTTTAACCGTCAGTTGTTCACTTTCTCACGCTATATGAATTATTTCATTAATATTTATGTATTACTGAAATTTTATACATATTTGTATATACGAACAAAGATATAGACAACAAAATATATATATATCGAAAATGTTTCCAACGAAACGGTGTCAGCGTATTCTATGCTGCCACAAAAAAAAAGAAAAAAAAAAAGTGTTTGAAAGTTCGGCTAAAAAAAAAAACTTCAAATACCTTGTTGTACATATGATACTTCTCTGTACTATTTCAAGCGCTTGTTCTTTTTTTCTTTATCTACCAAAATTTTCTTTTCGCCTAAAAATAATACAGATTTAAATGAATTTTTATATAATACATAATATAGTTGAAATAACGTACAGAAAAGCGTTTATTCAAACTGCCCAATGGTTGTACTAAAATGACGTTCATTTTACTTTTTATCATCGAAAATTAAATTCGCGGTACAATCGATTGAATGTCCCTCTTGTTATCATTATTATTATTATTATTGTAGTTATTATTATTATTATTATTATTATTATTATTATTATTATCATCATCATGAAACGCTTTACCATCGAACTTTGGTTTATGAACGATGGTTGAGATAAATGCTCGACGTGTTGCGAGTACCATGTTGCACATCAATAGAATCGCTCGAGCGAGGATATGAGAAACGAGGAAGAGGAAGTGGAAGAGTACGAGGAGGAAGTGGAGGAGGAGGGAAAATGCACAAAAAGAGGTTAGAGGTTAATGAAATGATAAGATGGCAAGTTGAGTAGCTACGAGTAGATTGCATAAAATATTTCTATACCATGCACAGTTGTAGTGGATTTATCTCTCCCTCTCTCTCTCTCTCTCCCTCTCTCTCTCTCTCTCTCTCTCTCTTTCTCTTTGTTGCTGTTGTGTTGTTGTTATTGTTGTTGTTATACTTCCTGTTATCTAGGATATTCGACAAAGATTATTCGAAATGAACTTATTGCATTCACATAATTTCAATGGCTCTTTTTAAAAAATTTAAATAACAAATGTTTTGTTCCTTTTTTCTTTTGTTATTTTGAATCTATTTCTTCTTTTTTTGGTCATTCGAATTATTTTATAATCATACAAATTTATGTACACGCGTATATTTATATTATACTTATATACGCGTTATCGTGCATTTATTTATATATATCCTTTTGTTACATGTGATTCATTAAAATTTAATTACGTAAATGGCAGGCTAGCGTGTTTTTAATGAATTCTTTTCGTAATAACCTAGTATGCAAGGGTAAACTATCTTTTTCTCTCTCTTTTTTTTCTCTCTCCCTTTTTCTTTTTCTCTCTGTCTTTGGTCTGATAAAGCTTCATCGCAAAACAACGGTTATGACATTATTTAAAATATTGTATTTTTTTTATTTTCCCTAATAGTCAAAACTCGACAAAAATGTATCATTCAATTAAATAATTCAACGTACATACAAGTTACATATTCATATTATTCCTATATCAAGATAATTTTAATAAATAAATATACATAATTATGTCGTTTTATGCTAGAAGCAAAATTTTAATAATGTCTACTTTGAAAGAAAGTAACTTAAAACGGGACAAAGAAAAAACGAAGTTTCATCGTAAGTACTTGCCTTTACGTATACACTCAATATCGATAAAAGCTCTCTCTCTTTCTCTATATATATAAATGTATTACGCAATACTTCTTTTTTAATTTAACGTTTATTAAAACACCATCTGCCTTCTTGGATTATTAATTATACGCGATAAAGCGATTATATAACCGGTAGTTGCAATTATGATTTAATCGTACCTGAACCAAAAGAAGCACCCGCTCGCACTACTCTTTGCACTTCTTATCGGTCGAGATATACCGATTTTAATAAGCGCTTAGACGTACTCTTTCTACCACCATCACCACCACCTCCTGCCATCCCTCTTTTATATTACTTGCAAATCCATGAATAAATTAACATGAACGGCGTCAATTTTATTTCCTGTGTTAGAATGGGTAAGAACGTTTCCTATCCTCCTAAAGTAATTTACCTTTTGCCGATTTAAGTCTCGTCGTACAATGCGTTACTTTGAATGCACTTTTGAAAAGTTAGAGGAGTCTCGGTAATAGTCGATGAATTCTAACAATCGATAGATCTTTTCTCTCTCCTATAATTATCGTTGAAAGTTCCATTCTAAACGATCGTTTATAAAACTTAACGATTCATCGAACGAACGTTCTATTTGAATTTTATTACTGTACCTATTGCAATAACATTTATTTACGTTTCATTCGCTTTGACTAACACCGACGGAAATGGATGAAAGGCAAAACACGGCTTTTGAAAAGATAAAAAAAAATAAAACAGGCAAACAATTTGTTTATGGTCAAACGTAAAGCGCGTATATATATATATATATATATATATATATATATATATATATATATATATATATATATATATATAAGTATATATGTTTTGAGTAATTAATTACACGTCTATGGATACTTCAGAACAGTTGGTAGTAGTTTATCGATAATTGTGAATACCATTCGGCAAAGGAAATTTTCCGAGCACCCTCGTGATAGGCAAGCCATTATACACTTATGCACGTATTACCAAGTTACATAAATACGGAGGCTTGAAAATATTTAACAAATTAAAAACATGTAATATCAAAGAAAACAAGAAACAAATAGAAGATAATAAATTATATGAAAACAATCTTTTCATCGCGTAGACAAATATTTTAAAGATCTGATAAGTTTCTCGTTTTATTTTAAAGATTTAATTGTAATTGTATTCATGAACGAGATATATAATATATATATGTGAAACTATATTTTTAAATTAATAACAATCGATCGAATAATCGTACAATTAACTATTGTGAACGTTTCATACAAATCCTCCTAAAATCACACAACCCGACACAATTATCGACTCGATACAATTTGCCGTGGGACGTTGATTGCGATATCAAGAACACCGCTCATTAGTCTCAATCGTCGGTTTCGGACGGTTGGACATAAAATCAAGTATCGCGACGGTCTGTAAGCAGCTAGTCGTGGCAATGGTAATGGTAGTGGTGGTGGTGGTGGTAGCGGTGGTAGTGGGAGTGTGGAACACGCCTTCGGGATAGCATCGTGAATTATTGGCAACCTGCAATTCGAACCTGTAGGAGGAAGAAGAGAAGGATGAGGACCAACCGAATGGGTAGAAGAGAGAGAGAGAGAGAGAGAGAGAGAGAGAGAGAGAGAGAGAGAGAAATTGGCTTAGCCAACGTAGCAGCACATAGTTAACACGACTCGTATCGCGAAACTGTGCGTGTACGCGTACCAACCACCCGCTACTTGCGTTGTATTATACGTTACAGATGGGCAGAGAATGAGGGTGGGGTGACAAGAGGAGGAAAAGGGGTTGGCAAGAGGTTGGAAGGGGGATGAGTTGAAGGCTAGAAACTGGCGAAACACGGCAACTCACCAAGGTGGTTAAACTAGCCACGGCAATAGGCTATTATAGATCCGTATATACGTGCACCTTCAGAATGCGTTCGCAGCTCGAGGTAGCTGTGCATAGCTGTGCGAACAACGCGGCCAACATCACACACTCAGAGAGAGAGAGAAAGAGAGAGACATAAATATGCATGCGTGGCTACATAGAGAACTATGGACGTCTATACTTACACATGTAGAATACCATGAATTATCTAAGCCAACCAACGATGTTTCCCTTTTATTCTATTCTCATTCCTCTGAATTTTTATTTCAAATAATCTTTTTCCTCGTTTTTTAATTAATTTTTGTTTTTATAAACTATTCCAATATAAAATTGAAGACAATTAAATGGAATTATAATTTTCTGTTGAATTAATTTCAATTATAACGCTACATCAGACTTGATTCATAAAATTGTATCTGAATGTTGGTAAAGTGATTCATAGAGAAGATTCGATGAGCATACAAATTAGGAAGGAAACATCAGAGATAGTATCGCTGACCTATCTCTAAAGGGCTCGGAACGTCGTCATCGTCATCGTCATCACCATCGTCATCGCAAGTGCCAATGTTTGGCTGAGATTTGCATATGTCTGTCAGGTTTGACCGTTCTCTAACCGTTCGCTTCCTTGTTCCTAGGTGTGTATCCCTTTGTCAAAGTAGGGGGATACCCTTCCTTCCTTCCTTCCTATCCTATACTGCTTCTACTATCGGACCGTAGCTACTATGTTACATAACGTTCATGCCAGTCTCTCCACGCGAGATCGTCCATTAACTCATCCAAAATAGGCTATTGTCCTAAGATCGTGTTCCAAGGACAACGATGCTTAACACTCTGATTCCATACCTCCGATCATCGGGATCCCTAGACTATTCCTACCTTTTTAGTTTCTAACAATTTCTTTCTAATTTTAATCCTAACTTTTCTAATTAATTATTACATCTTTAAATAAAATTAAACGCGTATATAAGCTCGAAAACATTACGAGTATATATACGGGTATGTATATTTCTTTTTAATTCCAATCATTCATAGGAAAACGAAAGTCGAATGCAAATAAAATTATTGCTAAAAATTTGAGAGATTAACAAACGTTCTCTCTTTTTTTTTTTTGCGTATTTTATTATTTTCCATATTTTATTGTGTATCCTCGTACCGTAATGGAAAAACAACAAGGAAAGAAAGAAAGAACAAAAAAAATAAAACAAGTATTTTTACAACAAACAACAGTGTATGCAATAATTCTTCAAATATTTACCATATTTTTCTTCCAAATAGTGAATGTAAATCTTGTAACACAACGATTGCGATTGTCTACCAAATTTGTTAAAAACTTTCTGATTAATTAATTCGAGTGAATATCAAAGATTTTAAAGAAGGAAAATATTTAACGAATTAATTAATACAATAACACCCAACACACGAATTGTAGAATTATGAAGGAAAGGTGTTAAAACAAAACTCGTTATCAGCTGTTTTACTCGTTCGATTCGAGTTGGCTGAACTCTCTCTCTCTCTTTCTCTCCCTCTCTTTAGTGTGACAAACATGTCACACGACTAGGAGCAAGAGCAACGCGAAAACAACGACTTGGTAGTGCCCGAGGATAAGGGAATTGTGTTTACTCGTCGTTTGCATACCAGTTGACACGTTTACCGCCCACTTTAGGCGTAACATCGCTCCGAGCATCTTCACTCGAGGTACCCTTTGTTCTCTGAGTAAAGACCTTTACTTTTTGCTTTTCTCATTATCCATCTCTTTTTTTATCTATCCACTTTCTAATTTTCCTAAATTGATCTACGTTCTATCTTTAATAATCGAAGGGAAAATTTAACAACAAAAAATAAAATATATATTTAAACATCCATTACCATTTAATTATTTTATTTTTAACTCTTCATCGAAACGCGTTCGTGTGCTTTGTTATATTTTGTATGTTTCTTTCTTTCTTTTGGTTTTCATGGCTTTTATCTCTCAATTTTTTGCAATAATTTTATTTATGTACAATTTTATTTTTATATGAATGAATAGAAAGAATGAAAAAAATAACTCGTCAAATATGAGAGAGAGAGAGAGAGATATTTAATTTAAAAATCTTCAACATTCAACTCTTATCGTGAAAATCTACGAGTTTAAAAAAAAAAGATCAATTATCATTTTCAGGACAAAAAGAACAACGAAACTCGTCGACAAGCTCGTGTAATAAATTACAAAAACTAACAAACGTGAATAATAACGCGTAAACAAACGGGGTGATAAAATTTATTTCGTTTTTTCTTCTTATCGTTGAAAATAAATAAAAATACAAATCATACGAATGAAAAATTTCATTCTCGATTATGAATATCATCGAGAAACATTCCAAGCCTAAAATCAAAATTTCTGATATCCTACATTGACATATGTACTCGCATGTAAGCTTAAATATGTATATGTGTATACGTATGCATGTATGTGGTATAGTTAAACGCATTGTTTGCTCGTATACACATGACATATACACACTGGGATCTCATTATTGTGCAATATGATAACTGCAAGGTCCAGCATCTACATACAGGTAGCTGATAGGACAACAAGGTACATCGTGTACGCTCACCTGTATTGTGTTTACCTTTAGTTAGCATACTAGTTATCGCGTTTACCAGACATACCGCGATAAAATGTACCCCCTCATCCCATGCAAGCAAATTATTTTCAGTCAAGGTCTTGGACATCTTAACGATCGTAAGAATATCTTTTTTTCTTTTTTGGAAAAAATAAATAAATAAAAGTAAAAATAATTATTCTTTTCCTTTTTTGTTTTTGCAACAAGCTCCCTGCCACGTATATACCGTTTTTGTAAACAAGAAAACAAAATGCAATGAAATAACCAAATTTATACGAAATGATTTATCTCAATGAAATAATAATAATTGATTTCATTGGCAATAGTTTCCGACATATATTATTATTATTCTTATATCTGATTCGTTAATAATTTTTCTTTTTTACCTTCTCAGAAAATAAGTTTCAGTCAAACTTAAACGAGATCGGAAAGTCGGAACAAAAGTCAAACGACCTGGACAGGAAAAGGAATTACGATTGGCCCACCGACAACAACGGTAAGTCTAATAATTATCTAAAAAGAAAATCAAAGAAAAGAAAAAAACAGAAGAGAAAAAGTAAGAAAATAATGAATAATATGAAAATAATTCGATTAACTTTTAAATTTTTATTCCAAATGAAACTATCTCAAATGAAATTACACATACGCGCGCATGCACACACACACACAACCATAGACGAATGGAAAGAAGACTTCAAAAAACTAGGCCTTTTAAACTATAATCACCCCTTTGAATTCATTCTTTTCCAAGAGTCCTCTCATTTGAGAAAAAAAAAAGAAAGAAAAAAATAAATCAAATAAAATGAAAGCGCAAATAAAATCGATTGGTTTTTTAACACAATTGTAGTCACAGTTGCATCTTATTCGGCCAATTAAAAGTAGCCTGAACAGAATGTAACGGATATCGGGACAAAGTAACGAGCTAGTAAGGATCGTTAGGGGTGTAAAGTTCGATCATTGGCATCCCCTAACTCTTAGCTACCACTATTCCCACCTTCTACCCTCTTCCAACTCACTCACTCGAATTCACCAATCCTTACTCATAGACGACGTTCAATAGAAATCCAACATAGAATGAAAGTAACGAGTGAAAAAGGGATAGAAAAAGAAAAGAAAAGAAAAGATCAAGAAAAAAAAAGAAAAAAAATAGAATTCAATGAATAAAATAGAGAAGAAGTAAATAAATAAAAAAAAAAAAACAAAAAGAAAAAAGGTAAGAAAGAGAGAAAGAATATTAGCCGAAGGGAAAGGAAACAAATGCCGTTGGTTTGGCAAGGCGAATTCGCGGTTTTATCCGATCATTCTTGGGTGGCATTTAAACGACAGGGAATCCCACCACCACCACCACCACTATCACCACAATTACAATTACAATCTATCTCGGTACTCGCACACATACACAGAGGAAAGTAAATTCTACGTCTGACTCGGCCGATGGTCCTTCAGAAATTCCTTCGCAAGGCCTTCGGGGCATTATCGGATATTTCGTTCCTCGCTTACATTTTTTCCCCCTACCCTTTTTTTCATCAGTCAGCCCTCTCTCTCTATCTTCTTTCCTTCAAATCCCCCTGCAGCCCTCTCATCAGCCAACTTCAACCTCGGAAAGAGCTCGGCATCGATATCGTCGCACTCCCGTGGTTTCTTTTAAAAGGAATTTGCATAATGGCAAAGTGTGAAAATCCGTCCTCTGTGTGAACCAGAGAGAAAGAGATCTCTTTCTCTCATACATATACATACACACATACTTTTTTATATTACTATGGGGTATGATCACGATGGCCCTTGGAGAGTAGGTAATTTCGTGTAGAGAAAGAAAGAATCAAAAATGAAGAGGGTAAAAGTGTACAAGCTTGAGGTTAAAACTTTCCTCGCAAGCTTTTACTACTTAACGCTTGAATTCGTGATCTCGTGGAAGTTTTTTTTTCTTTTATTATTAATTAATATTGTTCATCTGGTAGAGAGACACGATCGAAAAAATTTGAATTCCTTAAAACTACGCGGTTTTTTCTTTTTCTTTTTTTTGGGAAAGAGGTGGAGGAGAGACAGGAATTTTCTTTTTTATTCACGCATTACCCCGTTCTACGAGAGAAAATTTGATTATCGATTAAAATTTGTTGATAGAAATACTTTTAATTTGAAGTTAACTTGATGTAAGAAGAGTGACGTTTAATTTTTCAATCCACCCATCCATCCTCCCATCCATCCATCCGTCCGTCGCATCTTTTTTTTTTATTTTCCTACGAAGAGTAGAAAAACTAATCGGGGAAGGGGGGTATGTCATATTTTTCCGGAAAATTTTCATTAACAAGCAAGGATTTATGTATCTACGCCTAAAAATACCTCTATATAAATTCCGTTAGTTCGTAGTTGTCCTGACACGCTAGATTCGAACGACGAATCTCATTAAAATGCTTCTCTCTGATTCTCTCGTACTATCGCACCGGAGAACTATGTAGCTATTCCCTCCCTCCCTCCTCCCCCTCCTCCTTTTCCTCTTCCTCGAATGTAGAAACATTGAATAACTTTCGAAAAATATCGCTTTCCGATATAGCCTCCCTCTCTTGTTTTATGAGTTGCCCTATGTCGAAGTGCAAAGCTTTAAATAAGAGTTATAGGATCGTTCTTTTGACTATTTTTTGTTTTCTTTTTCCGAATGCAACAATGTTTTTTACATTACATCGTACGTACAAATAAATAAATAAAAAAAAAATAAATAAAACTCCACGGGGAGACACACAATTTTGCAATAACTTATTTGTTATCTATAAAAATAAAAGATTTGACTATCAACGTTGTTTCAATTGAAAAGATTCTAATCTCAACTACGAACGCACGTACGCACGCACGCACACCCACGCAAGCATAGACAAATTTTTAAATATTCAAAAATATAATATATAATGCAAAACTATCTAAAAATTGAATGATCAATAACAAACCCGTAAAGAAAAATTTGTCTTATAGAGTAAAAAATGAAATGTAAGGAAAAACGACGAGTACCTTAAGTGGAAAATACGATGAAAGAATGAAAAAGAAAAATAGAAAAAAAAGGAACAAGAAGAAGATGATGAGACGGAAATAGCGAAGGGGAGCAATTTTCTTTCTCTTTTACTCTCCCTCCCTCTCTCTCTCCCTCTCTCTCTCCCTCTCTCTCTCTCTCTCTCTCTCTCTTTTTCTCTGTTTCTCTTTAGTCGAGAAAAAAGGGGAAAAAATGAAAGAAAGGATTAATTCGGCTGAGACGGAAAACTTTCGCGCCGACTGCCTTGTTTCTCATTGCTAATTAAAGATGAGTGAAAAGATGAGAGAAAGCAAGAAATAACCTTCCTGGAAATACGCTTTTTTTCGAACCGAGTAATAGCTGAAGGTACAACAGAGATAAAAAATAAAAGAGAAATGAAAGAAAGAGAAAGAGAGAGAGAGAGAGAAAGATAAAGAAAGAAGAAGGGTTTGAACGAAGCGAAAAAATAACTGACTTCCGGCTCGACTTTCGTAGCTTTTCTATCCTTCTTCCTCTTCTTCTTATTCTTCTTCTTCTTCTTTCCTTTTCTTATTCTTTTTATTTTAACCTTTCCCCTTTACCTCCTTATTCTCCTTAGAAAAAATCAGAGTATGACGTTGGTTTAAGGGTGACTCGGTACAAGGTGGAGTGGGGTGAAGGGTTGATACTGGAGTGGTTGCATCAAAATAAAAAGAAAAAAGAGAGTCGTGCGAAGACACGACTCTCGAGTCTTTTCAATTGACTTCGACGTTTCCTTCAACGATAAGATTTCTGTCTTTCTTTCTTTCTTTTCATCTTTATCCTTTTCTTTTACTTTTTTTTTAATCGTGAAAATAAATTTATGCTGTCTTGAAAATACCAGTCAGTTATACAGTTATTCTGTAATGAATAATATTTATGACGTTTATTTTGTAAAGTTATTTTTATGTTAAACATTTGAAACATTTCTTTTCAATAATTTAATAAAATGTAATAACAATTTATGATATATAATAAAATTTCATATTTAAAACTTTTATTTAATTAGATTAAATTTTTTTACATAGCAAAGAATATAATTCTTTCGTTACATGCAAAAAAAGGCCCTTTTTTTTTAAATTAATATATAAAAATATATTTTCATTTTGCAAATAATAGAAAAGAAAATGAATTGTTTTAACGACTAAGAAATATTTCTAATTTAATTAATATTATTATATTGATCATTTTACAGATGCTGCCGTGTGCATTACGACGACAGGTGCAGCGATAGCACTGACAATGAGCCTAATTATGACGACGATCATTCGATAAGTGTCGAAACTACGAATGGGACAATCGTCGTCCGCTTATTCTGTAATTATGGACTACGTTAATAATAAACGAAACAAACAATTAAATAATAACAAGGAGAAAGAAGAAAAACACATAGCCACGTATATGCGCGAGATTAGAAACCCGAAAAACATGCACATTACACGTACACAGCGTATACAAACACGTACACGAAGAAAAAAAGGCATAAAGACTGACCGTGTAGTTAGTGTCGTATTAAAAACAAAAAAGAAAAAAATAATAAAAAACAAACCCTAATTAAAAGAAAAACAAACAAACAAAAGAAAGAAGAAGAAGAAGAAAAATCTACAAAGATGTATGTGTTTAGTAATAAAATACGAGTAAAACGAAATAAAAAGGGGTTTGAAACTTGTTATTGAAAATTGATTTTACGCGTGCCAAGTTGAGTGCGAAAACGAGGGATAAGAAAAATTGTTTAATTAAAAAGAAGAAAAGAATAAAAAGAGAAAAAAAGAAAAGAACAGACGGAACGAAAAAAATAAAGAAAGAAGAAATGAAAAGGGAAACGAAGTAACGTGTAACTAAATTAAATGAAACGAACGATCAATGGCAAATCACAAAGTGCAACGACTATCGCTTTCAATGTAAAAAATATTGTATAACGCCGTAATATCACAGTAAACGAAAGATAAAAAAGTAAAAAAAAACAAAAATCATTAAAAAACAAAAAAGAAATAAAATAAAATATTCATGCCGCGCCAACAGACCCTCACCCTCTAACCCCATCCCCCTGCTCGCCCTCGACCCCTAACACAGAATCAGCACAGCGAAATAAGAAGGAAAGAAGAAGATTGTTTACGTGCGAATCGATTCTTTTTCTTTTTTTATATATTTCTATAATATATTGTATAATAATAATAATAATAATTATTATTATTATTATTATTAAAATTAT
>NW_014569603.1:615885-618768 GCF_001313835.1 Polistes canadensis
AAAAAAAGAAGAAAATGAAGTAAAATAGAAAATAAAAAGAACAACCAAAAAAAAAGAAGAAGAAAAAAGAAAAAAAGAGAAAAAAAATAAGCTTGGGGGAAGAGGAGAAAAATACGTGCATTACATAAAGATTTATCTTGGCACAGAGGGAGGATGCGGCACGTGTTATCCGTGACTCCTCGACGAACGTAATTAAAGTCACGTCGTGTTGTGCGCGCGCGCGCACACCCCTCGCGTGGGCACAGATACGGGCATATATAGGCATGGATGGGCGCGCTCATGGTTATAGGGCACGCAAATACGAGTGTTCGGTCGAGTGGAAAAATGAAAATTTAGTTACATCTTCTCTTCTCTTCTCTTCCCTTCCCTTCCCTTCTCTTCACCCCTTTTAGTGATATCAACGAATATTTCCAGTTACCCGCGACAGCATATTTTTGTTAATATCGTTTTCTTCCTTTTTATTTTATTTTTTTGTACTTTATTTTATTTTAATTTCTTTTTATTCATTTCTCTATCCATCTTTCTTTCTTTCTTTCTTTCTTTCTTTCTTTCTTTCTTTCTTTCTTTCTTTCTCTGTCAGTCTCGTTTCCATAATTCGTCTAGAATTATCACGAGTAATTATTATCATCGTGTCGTGGTTTTTGGAATTTTATATTGTTTCGAATTTGCCTTGATTACAAACCCATGTAAATGGCACACTTGATATTATAATATAATAATAAGATTTAAATGATTTAAATTAATCGTAAGGATGATCGTTTTGAAGACGTACAGATAATATATATATATATTAAAAAGCAATTACTTAATTATTATTAAAATTATTATTATTATTTAAAATGAATCATTTAACGCGTTAAATAATTTTTCACAAAATTTCTTCGAAACGATACATTTAAGATACTAAAAAGATGAAATAATCTAAACAGATACTTATTTATGATAAAATGATTGATAAAAAGTATCTTTCGATCCGTTTAAACAGAAGGTGAGGTGGCCTAGCAAAAGAGGAATTGGTTCGGGTGGATGGAAGATAATTAATGCGTATGTTAATTAGCCGAGGAGTGGGAATTAAACCGCGAACGCGCACTGTAGACAGAAACGTAGCTCTTTCGCGAACGGAGGTAAACGAGCGCTGGATTAAGCTGACTTGGAACTACTTAGGAATATCCATTATTCAAGGTACATCTTGTTTAAAGCAACAGGTTCAAGATAGAAAGAGAGAAAGGGAGAGAGAAAGAGAAAGGGAGAAAGAGAAAGAGAAAGGGAGAGAGAGAGAGAGAGAGAGAGAGAGAGAGAGAGAGAGAGAGAGAAGNAGAGAGAGAGAGAGAGAGAGAGAGAGAGAGAGAGAGAGAGAGAGAGAGAGAGAGAGAGAGAGAGAGAGAGAGAGAGAGAGAGAGAGAGTCAAGGTATTCCGCGTAAAGGGGTTGATGCTACAGCTTGAAGCATTAAAGAAAGGATTAAATAAAGGTACTAGCTTGTATTAACAACTACAATAATTACTATTGCGGAATTAAACGGAAAAGAAAGAAAAAAAAAGAAATAAAATAAAAAATATCTGAAATTAATGGAAGATAATACTCAATTTTTGTTCAATCTTCAATAATCCTTGTGTTCATCGTTTTACGTGTTTAATTTTTCTTTCTATTCTTTTTCTTTTTGATTTTGTTTTATTTTTCTTGCTCGATCACGCACACATACAGATTTGTTTAATAATTATTAATTACTACGAACGATTGAAAATAATATTTTCTAAAAATGCATCTCTCTTAAGGAGTGTTACAACGATTGTATTATTGTCGTGATTAATAATAATAGTAATAATAATAATAATAATAATAATGAATGAATGATAATATATAATAATAATAATAGTAATAATGATATTAATAATTATAATAATACCGCGATAATAGTAATAATGTGATGGTAATAATTATGATTCGCATAGAAAAAGTATGTATGTTTAGAAGCAAACGTGTTGCATGAGTGCGTGCGTGCCTGCGTGTTTGAGTATACGAGAGAAAGAGAAAGAGAAAGAGAAAGAAAAAACAAAAGTGAAGAAAAAAACTTAAAATGGACAAAAAAGAAAAAAAATAGAACACATCATTCAGTCTCACGTTCGTATTTTATTATGATAATATACTTTCTACAATTAACGTCAAGGCTAATCATAATTTGTACTAGATAAGAGTGACGTGGATGATATGCCGCCGAGTTGAAATATAAAATCATAAATTAAATAACAAACAAACCAACAAAAATACGAATAAAAAATTGAAAGAAATATTAAACCAAGAAAAAGAACTCGCACGTAAAAAAATAAAACATAAGTACACATATATCGAACTTGAGCATGAGTGAGTAAAAACTAAAAAAAAGGGGAAAAAAAAGATAAAAAAAACCTGAATAAATAAAACAAATAAACAAAAAGGAAACGAAGAATGAGGAAAAGATTTATCTTCGTCACCTGCGGATCCTGTATAATATAGTTAATAAATAGTTAAGTAATATATAGTTTAATAAACGAAACTAAAAGCGTGAAATAATAGAGAAAGAAAGAAAGAAAGAACATACGAACGAATGAACGTGTGAAAGAGAGAGAGAGAGAGAGAAAAATAGAGTTAAGTTTTCCGATTTAGAATTAAAAGAACAACACGTCGTCCATCCCCTTAAATGTAGAGCTTGCCGTGTCGTTTTGTCAATGGCCGTTTTTCGTTAAAAATAATAATAAAAACAACAAAAAAGAAATGAATAATATTTAAAAAATAAAGGCGATGAAAGAAACGAGAGAAACTTTAGAAAGACAAATAGGAAGAAAGAAAGAAAGAGTGGAAGAGAGAGAAAGAGAGAGAGAGAGAGAGAGAGAGAGAGAGAGAGAGA
>NW_014569603.1:619228-620588 GCF_001313835.1 Polistes canadensis
TATATATATAATTATATATATATATATATATTGTATGTGACATGATATATTATTATAACAACTAATATGCTTCGCGCCGTTGAGTTGAATGTTGTTATTTATAAAACAAAATAAAAAACGAGAAAAAAAAGAACAGAATTACGATAAAGAAAACAAAATGGAAAAAGGAAAGAAAAAAAAACAAACAAATTGTATGGGACGAGGAAAGGGGGATGAAATCGATAAAGAAGAGTCATGCGATCGTAAAAAAAGGAGGAAGAACAATTTAGTGATGAAAGAGATTCTTATAAGTACACTCAAAACACTATGTAATAAAATTTTGGCGAGCAACTGCCACGAAAGATTAACGTGAGTGATTCTATTCAAAACCTTATCCTAAAATTAATATACATGATTATTACTATTATTACTATTATTATTATTATTATTAAAATTATTTCACATTTATTAATTTCTTTTTTAAATAATTACATTTAGAATCAAGAGGTAAGTATACCATCTTGTTTATCATAATTAAAAAAAGAAAAGAAAATAATACTTCTCTTTTATCCCGCGGGATAAAATTTAAATTCAAAAATTATCTCCAAAAAATTGTATATACAAATGTTATCTCGTTTAGTCAGAAAAAATTATAATATTGTATTCCTACTGCTGTTATCGTCAAACAAAATAAAATTTATATGTCTAATCTTCTTTGACGAAACACACACACGGATATTCTGTTATTTGTTTTTTGTTCTTCACTTTTTTTCGGCATTGTCACGTAATTTTAGCATGTTCATCGAAGCAGCTAAATTCGCAGAAAAAAGAGAAAGAGAACGAAATAGAGTAAGAGAGGGAGAGAGAACTAGGAGAGGGAAGGAAAAGGGGATGAAAAAGAGACGTGGAGAACGTGAGAGTGATCGTCGAAAATTCTGAGAGAAGCGTGGCCTTATCTACGATCTTAGGATTGAACCGGTTAGGAGGATATGTTTGTCCTGGTGATTATAGGTACGTAAAGTTGAACAGGGGATACCTTCTGGTAAGGTGATAGGGCCTTGGAGTATATCAAGCGCTCGAGGTTATTTCGGCAGTTATTGCTGAAGCGATCTTGTAACAGGCAACTCGCTGCTAGCATACTAAAACGAGGATTAACTTTATGTAACGAGAAAACCAACATGAGGACACAAGGACCGAACCTACCCAGAAACCCAGGGGATTCGTTTTCCTAGCCACGTGGGTGGGCTAAACTTTTATTGAAAATTATATTAAAACTACCTGTTTTCAAATGAATATAATATTATATTATATTATATTATATTACATTATATTATATTATATTATATTATATTATATTATATTATATTATATTATATTGTAT